>NC_056751.1:280367031-280492031 GCF_019279795.1 Protopterus annectens
ATGATGTGATTACTGATATTGGTGGTGTCTTTGACCAGGGAAGACACCAGGCCACCAACGTGATTCAAGCTGCCAAAGAGCATACTCCCGACCTGAGTTAGAAAGTCATGTCAGTGGGAGGCAGTCCATTCTTAACTGAGATGGAAGAGGTCTTGCATCGCTACGTGAGAATCAAACACATCAATATCGCACAGTGGAGTGATGGGTAGTGGAGTGTCCTGCAGTCTGCTCCTATAAATTCCATCGGTGGTGCTCCGGATGTGTATCGGTGGTGCTGTTGGAAATGTATGCTTTGTAGTATACCACATTTCGCTAAATGTAGTTTCCTTTGAAGCCCTGATGTTGTTACACAACAAGGTACAAAATTGTCGGTATAAGGTAAAGTCTGTGTTATGTTCTACCACTATATGCTGTGCTTATCATTTCTTTTCAGGGATTAAAGTAATGGTAATGGCTCTTACTTACTGAAGGTATTTTCATTTGGTGTCTTCACAGGTGACATACCATCCAGATTCTCCACTGCTGATATACCATTGGCTGATGTTGTACATGACTCTTGACAGTGATGGAAGTGAAAATCTGTCTTTGTTATGGGGCACCGTGGCTTTGTTTGTGCCTGACATAGGAAATGTGGCATATAGATCCCATAACCATTCAGTACACATGGCCTATAAGCCAGTGGAACCCACAGCAGATACACAGGTAGACAATCCAGGACTGGTTGTCACCAATAGAACTTCCTGGGAAGAGAAGTCTTCCCCTGTGTCACAGTCCCCATTGGATGCTACAAGCACCACTGGGCATAAGGAGAATAGGGGTTGGTAGTGTCCAAAGACACTAAGGGTACCAGCCCCCTAAACTAAATAACTCAATATCTGCAACCCAGTGAATGTGCAGGGATATTTTTAGAGAGACAGGCTAGCAACACTTCATTCTTTGCAGAGATGGTTTGTGTACTACAGGATGTGTGAGGTAAACTGAAGCACTGCATGTCCCATATGTGTGATATCCTGGAAATGTATTGTTAGCAGCTTGAAGGATTAGCCCCCTCCCCCCTTCTTATAGGATGCAGGCAGGGCAAATGTCAAGAGGTACTCCATATCTGCCTCAAGTGCTGAGGGCCTTCATTGGTGTGGGAGGCTTAGGCCAGCCACATGCTGTGCCAGCACTACCTCCCCACCATCTAGTGTGGAGGTGCATAGGGTCAATTGTTTATGTCCATGGTGACATGAAGCTCATGCCACACACACATGCAAACAGAAGGGTACGGGCTATTGCTCATGTTCACACAGCATGATTACCTCCAGGTAAGATCTTGTTAGTGCCTGTGACCCATCAAGAAAGTGAAGCTCCAATAGACATGGGTGTGCACAGGATGTCCATACTTCTCCTGTGGGTGCCTTGGACCTGTCCATATGAACCCTTCCCATGTTGCAACATCTGCTGATTCTGTATCTCAGCAGAAATGCACACAGACACACACAAACAGACACACCTCCAGTATCCAGTGCAATACCTGAATACAGATGGTAATGGTGTCCCTCTTCCAGAGCAGTTTACCTTGGACACCAGTCTATTCCACATCTTACGCACACCCACAGAGGAAAGTTTCTTTCAGTTGGAAGACCACGCGCACATTTTCTTGTGGAAGATACTGCACAGTGTTCTCCCACCTGTGCAAATGGTAACTATGCCATGCTCTCTCCATTTGTTTATTTGGGTAGCCTATGCAAGGGTAAGCACAATCTGGTTGTCAGCTTGCATGCATCACTTTTATTGTCCTGTATATGGTTTAATATGGTCTATATTTATAGACCGTTACTTCCTCTAGACCAGTGCCAGGGTATATTGCACCCTCCACTGTCTGACATGGTCCTCACCTGCTGTTGGTTACTCCAACATCTCTTCATCTTGTTTGTCATTTACTGCCTGTTTAGCTTGGGATATGTCCATCCTGCATGCATGCTGTCTACTGCAACTGTTTTCTGATCATTGTAGATTACACCCTGTGCATTACAGGCCACCTAGCAGTTGGAGTGGTGACCTTCAGTCTTAATGTGCCTTCTAAGCAGCAAAATGTTTCTGAATCCCAGGGTAAAATATGACAAACTGCTCTACTCAAGACTTCTAAACTGTTATCTATGTAGATTACTATTTTTGTGGCATCTTTACATATATATATGCATATATATATATATATATATATATATATATATATATATATATATATATATATATATATATATATATATATATATATATATATATATATATATATATATATATATATATACATTTTTTTAAGTTGGCAGAGATAATACATTTACATAGTTGGTTTATGAACTACTGCAGTTATTTTTCTTTTTTATGGGAGCTCATGAAAGCTGAAAAACATGTATTTTATTATTCTTGCATATGGAAACGTTAATATGTTCAAGCAAGCAGAAATGTTTCCTTATCTACTTTTATACAAAAGCTTGTATTGTAAAGCAGTGCTGTTACTTTGTAGGTATAAAGCTTATTGTTCATGTGCTAGAGCCACTTTCTGAATGAGATAATTATTTTTTACCTGTGGCTTATGCATGCTTGTGTTACTTTTTATAGTGCAACTTTATTTATTATATATTTAAATATGTATATATTCTGAAGGTGACAGTGTAGCTACCTTGACAGTACATACTTATATTTCTTGAAGCATTTACTACTCTATATCATTGGACTGTGGTTTAAAATCCTGATTGCGCATCACATTTTCTATGATTGACTAGCAGTGTGACTCGTGAAAGGACTGAGAAGGTGAGGGGAAAGAGAGAGTGGCTGATATCTATTCGACCATCCTGGAGGAGGGAGGTGCCAAAGGCTTTGTGCAGATGTATTACCGGGTATAAATCAAACTGTTCTTTAAAACCTGTACTAAAATATAAACAAATGTGTTTGAAATAGAGACCTATGCTTTTAAAATCTGTATTATTGTTTTTAACCAAGATGTTAATTGTTTAATTGAATAATTAATGGCTGTGTGATTTCTGATAGTATAAATATGGTTAGTATGTGTTAATATTTGATACATTGATGAAGGGTTTGTTTGACATGAATGCTCTTATTAAACACTTGTTTAGTATTAGTTGCTTGGTTTATTTCGTGTTTTATTCAGTGTTCATGAAATAAGCTTTGTTCTGCAACTGTTTGGCTTTTTTGAGAAGGAGTGAAATGTGACAGAAGAAGAAGAGGTGGAGCGAAGCAGTAGGCAGGATTTATACAGGAGCAGAGCCAAGTATTTTTGAGATGATTTTTTAAAGAGGCTTTAAAGCGGATTAGGCCAGATGTAGACCTGGTAGCTAGAGGTAGTGAATTGCATAGTTTTAGAAAGAGAATATGAATACAGAATGACCTGTTGTGTGTTTTTTGAGATAGCTAAAAGATTTTTGTCTTCTGATCGTAGGGCTCTTTTTGGTGTGTAAGGTGTGACTAGGTTGGCTAGCACAAGGCAGAAAGAAGGCCTGAAAATAAGGCTGTGCAAAGTAGATAGCTTAATGAAAGCAAGTTGGATGGAGGAGTTTAGTTCTAGTAGAGGTTTACAGTGGTGTGTGTGATATTTAGAGTTTGAGGCAACTTTGTTGTAGCACTATTCCATCTTGCTTAGGTAGACGTTTGTAAGTTAGTTAAGATAGGGGCAACGTAAAGAGGGGAGAGAGGGAAGTAAAAAGGTTTTTGCTAGGGTGGGTTTGGTTGCTGTAGTTAAGAAATGTTTACTTCCGAGTCCCAGTTTTTTTCATGAGTTTTCATTATATTTTGCTGTATATGGGGGTCAAAGGAAAATTTGTCAATGATTACTCCTAGAAGTTTGGTTTCCTACATTATTTCATATATTACCAAACTTAACTGTGTCATTCTTCAGTTTTACTAGTGCCCATGTAAAAACATGGTACTTCCTGAGATTCCATTCATGTGTCAATTTGCTGTTATGGTGACTCTTCCTGAAGATGATAGATAGTACAGTCCTTTTAAGTATACTACCCATAACAGCAGGCCTTTGAGAAAAGGTCATTCAATAGCAGAGCTACCCTCCCATAATTTCTTCCTTTAGTGTATGAATGGAAGTCTTGCAGATTCCTAAAGATATTAAACAATAAAGGAAGCTTTTTGATGATATTTTCAATGTCACTGCATTTGAGGGAGAATTTCATTTACCTTAATTACCTTGCAAACTTCACCATACTGGTCACCTGGCTTTTATTATATAAACATTGTCATATTAAACACATCATTTTATTATGAGTAAAGAGTTAAAGATAGTGAAAATGCTTCACGTGTTTTGGAACCTAAGTAGTTCAAACTTTTTTAAAAGCTTTTATTTATTTTTATCTGTAAGATGTGGTAAACATTGTATTCATATAACTATTTTACATTCATGTAACTGTTAACAGATTGTTTCTCCTGACAAAATACCCAATTTTGTTAGCTTTAGAAAATATTATTCTTACTCCAACATTTGTCAATATCCTTCTTGTATTAAGCTTTTACTATTTAAGGAATAACATTATAACGGGCGTGTAATTACCCCTACATTACTTACTTTTAAATGAATATTTTCATTGCCTGTGCACAATATATGGTATTCCTTTAAAGAAGTTCCCCTACCACTTTTCAGATACTTAATATATTTCATCTTATATTTTAGTTACTATGATTACTGTTGTAAGTTAGTTTATTGCAGAGTTAAGTGATGAGGGCTGTGGTTATAAACTGTTATCATTTCTGGTTAAATCTTTTATACTCTTTCATTTAGCATGTCTAATTAATGTATTTGGAAGTGGTGTCACACACGTACTCTTATCGTATTGCCTAGTATTGTGTGTGTTTCTGTCTCTGCCCTGAACACCACCAGATTTAAAACCAGTCCTACATAAGAGGTGTGCACAGAAGGTTACTATAGCCTGGGGGGAGGGTGTGTGTGTAGTCATTAGTTCTTTAGCTTTCATTATAATCCTTGCGCACAGAAGTTTGCTAGAGTTTGTGTTGGGGCTGGTGACAGTGTGATCATTATATTTTTTTTATCTTTACTCGCAAAAAAAAGTCCTTATAAAAGTTGTAAATTCTTTTGATAGAAATATACTCTGTTAATAGAATTCCCAGAGACAATAGTACTTTATATTGTTGTTTTTCAAGAGGTGGTGATGTTTAACAGTTAATTGTATAATAACTGTATTAGCAGATATTAGATAGTCCGATCTCACCTTCATTTTTACATATGGGTTCGGAGCCGATCCTCGGCTCCGACTCAGCCGATTTACAAGCTGGAAGACTTCTGGTTGGCTCGTGGCTAAGTAGGTATCCCATGGTGCACCCGTACAATCCCCAGATCTCGTTTGCCGCGTCAACGAGTTCGGTTGTGCTTCTCGTGACTCTGGCTAAGTTTTTCAAATTTCTTTATATTCTATAATATTTCAATGCTTTATTAGAACCTTTATGGTATATTTAGTGTTGCTAATATATTAGGCAGTTGTACTGCTTGCCCTTTTTGAGTGCAACTTAGTTTATTAGTGGTTATTGGTATCCTGTGTGCCAGTTAGTTTTAGGCGCCATTGTGCATTTTTTGATTATTAGGTAGAGGTTTTGGCAGTTTTCCGCTCTTAGTCAATAGGGGCTCCTGTTGTCTTGTCTGTTGTTATTCTGACCTTTTTTGGTCACTGTTGGCAGTTAGTTTCTGCTATTTTGACATTGTTGATTTTGGCAGGGATCCGCTTGTGAATTTACTAGGATTGCAAGTATACTACCTGTTACTAGGAATATAGAAATTTATTGTGTCATTTACGGTTTCTCTTGGGTGAATGGGCTTTCCTTTCTGGTCTGTTTAAATTGGAAGACCTAGTTTTCACTACACCGGGCTAGGCCTGTTTAAGTTAGAGGACCTAGTCCTCGTGTAACTCCTTCTTAGGGTTAGGCCCGTTTTAGTTAGAGGACCTAGTCCTCCTTCTTTTTCTCTCTTTCAATCTCTCCGGGTTTTGTGTGTGTAATATGTCTAAGGAAAGTAAGGAGCATAAACCCTCGAGGTTCAAAAAGTGCATGAAAGCTCCCAAAAGATGTCCTTAATGGATGGCCACAGTAGCTGTGTCTACTGCCTAGGGGCCATCCACTTACAGGAGTCATGCTTGCCTGCCATGCTTTCTCTCATAGAGTGTTATAGGAGAGAAAGAACAAACTCATACTCAAGGGTCTATTGAAGCCATGCTTTGAGGAAGCACTATTCAGTTGTTCGGCTTCCTCTAAGTCTGGGAAATCAAAATCCTCAAAAAGGCCTTCTCCGGCACCGGCTGGTGTCTCAGAGCCAACTCCTAAACAGTCGAAACAATCCAAATCTGCCTTCCTCGACTCCTCAGCCTTCGGAGCTGAAGGAGAGCATCATGGTGGTGCCAGAATTGGTTACAGGTTTTTCTAAACCGATCTCTGAACCTGTTGATACAGCAGTTGACTCTGCTACTCGGAGTCGGTCTGTAAGCTCCCTACAGGTTTCCATAACTATTATGTCTCCAGTGCCCCCCCAGGTCAAGATCCCCTACTATGTCTTCCAGGTCTTCCAGGAGCCTTTCAGAAGATGTGGAGATGGTAGTGCTGAGACTCCTGAAGTCATCTGCCTTACCAAAATAATTTTTGGCTCCGACCCATTCAGCTCTGGAGCCACTTTGCCCAGCTTTGCCCTTGTCTGCTATTCCTCCTTCGAGCCATACTGGCCTTTCGGAGCTGGAGTGCTTGGTGCCAACGGAGGAAATGTTGGCTCCAGCTTACTTTGTTGCTGCCTTGGTGCCGGGTTCGGCTCCGACATGCTCGGTGCCGTCCGTTGTGTCCAGGGGCCGAAGCTCTCCTGTTGGCACCGACAGGGAGGGTTGGAATCGATCTTTTTCAGTTCCGAGCCTTCCTCTCGGTACTTTGGCCAGGGTGAGCTCAGACCCTGCATCTATCTCAGTGCCAACAGCTCTGGTTCTGGCACCGACCCTCATCTCTTCAGAGCGGGGGAGGTCTTCGGAGCCAGAGAGGTCGGCGTTTGAGATGATGAAGAGCGTGATGTCTCATTCTCCAGCCCCTACCAGTGGCACCAGCACTCTTCCCCCAAGAGCACCCACTTCAGTCTCAGCCCCTACTCTCTCTGGAGATAGCAGAGACCCACAGCATCAGGAGCCATTGGCTGGTGGCCCCCACTCTTCCAAGGAGCCTCACCGGAAGAGGTTATATAAGAGGAAACTTGTTGACTCCCAGGATGTCTTTGACATTGGAAACTGACCTCGAGGAGTCAGAAGGGTCCTCCAAGTCGTCCTCTGATGATGTCTCCTTTGTGGGCATTTTAGAGATCCTTAGGCAGAGGTGCGACTGGCCCACTGTTAACCCTTCTGATGAGGAGTCAGTGTACCTGAAGGCTTTTGGGTCTCAACCTTCTGCCTCTTGGGTGTCTCCACCTTTTGATGAACTGATGGATCTAGTTAGTTGAAAGGTGTGGGATATTCCTGACACCGTGGAGCCTGTCCCCAGGAGACCAAATAAGTTCTTGTCTGCCCCTCCTGGTAAAGAGTTCTTGTCCAAGGGTGTTCCCATAGATGCCATGGTGGTGGGGGTGGCCACGAAGAAGGAGTTAGCAGAGACTTCTTCATCTGTTCATCCGCCAAACAAGGAGTCTCAACAGATGGACAGATTTGGGAAGGGTATTTTTAGTTCAGCGGCCTTTACCCTTTGATCACTGAACTATCTCACACAGTTCACGAGGTTGCAGAGGGATCTCCTCAAGGAGTTAGGAGATTTCATACAAGGTGCGTGTACTGAGGGAGTTCCTAACAAGATTTTACTCGTATTACTCAGTTGTCCACCTTAAATTCTGTGGTTAACTCCTCCATGTGACTTATCTCTTATGCTGTGGATGGAGCGAGTAGAGCAGCTGGTTCCGGAGTTGCCTTGAGGTGCCACTCCTGGATGCGCTTATGTAATTTTGCGGAACCGTTCAAGTTTACTTTCACCAACGCCCCGTTTGATGGTTCCTCATTGTTTGGTTCCAAGGTGAAGGATACACTCACTCGGTGTGAGCAAGAAGGAAAGACACTTTCTGCCATGGGAGTGCGTTTTACTGTCCCTTCCAGACCATACCCCAAGGGTCAAAGGGACGGTAAAATGTGGTTCAAGAAGTCCCAGAGGGTCTTTCTTGACACACAGGGTGAATCCTCCTTCAGAGGCAGAGGAGGAAATGGCAGACGTCGCCCTAGAGGCAGGGGCGGTCCGCAGTACCAACAAAGCCGTGATTCCTTTCGAGGATGGCCTTATCAGCACACCTGATGTGGAGCCCGACTGCGCTTCTCTGGGGCTGGTCGGGGTCGCATTTCTTTGTACCAAGAAGCCTGGCTAAATATCACCCAAGACAAGTGGGTACAAAGAGTTGTTACCAGAGGCTATATCATACCCTTTTCCCTATCACCGTTTGTTTCCAAAAGGATCCCAGATGTACCACCTAATCTCAGGGATCAGGCAACTGCGGAGATCAACAGTTGCTATTAAACAGAGTCATCCAACCCGTGCCAACAAACCAGATAGGATCCGGAACTTACTCCAGGTTTTTTTTAGTTCCAAAACGAACTGGAGATTGGAGGCCAATATTGGACCTCAGCAGATTGAACGAATCAGTGAAGAAGGACAAGTTTCAGATGGTAACACTGCAGTCTATACTCCCATTGTTAGGGAAAGACTTTTGGATGTGCTCTCTGGATCTTCAGGATGCCTACTACCACATAAAAATGGACAAGGCGTCCAGAAGCCATCTACGCTTCTGGCTGGGAGCCAGTCACTATCAGTTTCGCACTCTGCCCTTTGGTCTCACCACAGCCCCCAGGGTGTTCACCAAATGCATGGTAGTAGTGACAGCTCACCTGAGACATCAGGGATTCCAGGTGTTTCCGTATTTGGACGACTAGCTCCTGACCGCTCCCACCAGGCATCTACTCCTCCAAAACAGGGACGCCATGATTCAACTTTGTGCTCAGTTAGGGATCTCCATAAATTGGAAAAGAATCTGCATTATTGCCTCTCAATCTGTGATTTTTATAGGCGCAGAGGTAGACACAGTGAACATGACAGCTCGTCTCCCCGCCGAAAGGGTACAGAACTTAATTTCCCAAGTTCAACATTTTCTCCTGTTGTGAAAAGTCAAAGCAAAGTGGGTTCGTCAGCTCCTCAGGACTATGGCTTCCACAATTTTATTGGTACCATTAGCCAGGTTGCACATGAGAATTCTCCAGTGGCTTCTGTCTTCCCAGTGGTCCTTCCAGTCTCAACCACTGAGTCATCCTATCCTGCTGATGGAATCATGCAATAAGGACCTTCTTTGGTGGATAACTACCAATCAACTGATCACAGGTGCCCCCTTTGTTTTGGCCCAACCTGTTGCCACTGTGACCACGGATGCCTCCCAGATCGGGTGGGGGGCCATTATCTCGGCAGGACTGTCCAAGGCACATGGCAAGAAAGCAAGGCTCATCTGTATATCAGTGTTCTGGAGATGAGGGTAGTGCTTCTGGCATTGCAAGCACTTCAAGACCTTCTTCCTCTAGGGACAATTGCAATAGTCAGACAACATGTCGGTGGTTTTATATATCAACAAACAGGGAGGTACCAGATCTTACCCACTCTGTCGAGAGGCCATGCAAGTTTGGGAATGGGCGATTTCTTCCCAGTGCTTTCTGGTTGCAGTGCACATTCTAGGGACAACCAACATGATAGCCGACAAGCTCAGCCGGTCATTTCTAATGCCTCACGGGAAGCAGTGGATCAGATTTTCCAGAAATGGGGACAGCCTTGCTGCGACCTTTTTGCCAGCCCAGTCAATACCAAATGCGGCCGCTATTTTTCCCTCATTCCCCCTCTGGGGGGAGACTCCCAGAGATGCTCTGGCTCACAATTGGCCCATGGGACTTCTGTATGCCTTTCCTCCAATCCCTCTCATTTCCAAAGTGATTCAGAAAGCCAGTTGGCTGGGAAGCGAGTTGATCCTCATTACTCCTTACTGGCCTCGTCAGGTCTGGTTCCCTTTCCTCGAGCCTCTCCTCCTGAATGATCCTTGGATTCTGGACCCAGCTCCAGATCTATTGACTCACATGTCGGGTTCACTACACCCCTCAATCCACACCCTCAAATTGACAGCTTGGCTACTCCAGTTCCATCCCTAGTCAGGCTTCATGATGTATCATCCTCAGTGTCATATATTCTTATGTCCTCCCATAAACCTTCAACTAGGAGGCTGTATGGCAGTATATGGATAAGATTTTCTATTTGGGCACAGAGAATGAATGCAGATCCATACAGTGCTTCTGTCACTGTGATTCTGGATTTTCTTTCTGAGCTTTTTCAGCAAGGATCTGCCGCTGCCACTATCAGATTCCAATTGGCAGACATTTCTCATTTTCACTTAGGTTTTCCAGATACCAATTTAATGTCTCATAAGTTGTGCAAGACCTTTTTGAAAGGGGTTACTCTATTGAGACCACCTCTGCAAGAACCAGTGGCTTCTTGGGATTTAAATTTTGTGTTGTCCAAATTGACTTCTCCTCCCTTTGAACCTTTCCACTCATCTTCTCTAAACTTTTTGTCTTGGAAGACCTTGTTTTTGGTAGCTATCAAATCAGCTGGACTGGTATCAGAGCTACAGGCCTTGCCTGTTAAGCCACCGTATTTGATTTTTCACAAAAACAGGGTGTCATTATGTACTAATCCCTCCTTTGTCCCCAAAGTTTGTTCTAATGCTAACTTAAACCAATCAATAGAACTCCCAGATCTGAAGTAGTTAACTTCATTTGATCAGCAACCTGTGGGTATCGGATCCGATTCGGATCCGAGTCGGCAGCTTTCCTAGCAAAAGATCCAAGCTCCAAGCTCCTCCCCCTACCGATAATACCCTGCTACCTCCCTCTAGTCCCCAGATCTTGTTTGCCGTGGCTTCTTGAAGCATCTGAGAACGAGCTCCTAGCATTGGGTTTTTGAGTTAAAAAAAGCTATTCAAACATTTTTTCCCTTAAAAATCTCTTTAAACTTGGTGTGTGTGGTACCTTTTCCTCTCTTAAACTATTTTGGCAGTTTTTCACGTTAGCTTTAGTTTAGATATTATTTTCCCCTCCCCCTTCTGTCTGTGTGTGAAGGTGTGTGCATGTGGGCCTGTTCTTTTCTAAAATGTCTGAAAGCCCAAAAGCAATTTTTTCTAAATGCTCCGAGTGTGGCCATAAGCTGTCCCCAGCGGATGGCCACACTCGGTGCATTATTTGACTGGGTGTGGACCACCTTTCGTCGGGCTGTGCATCCTTCAACCCCAGGGCTTTGAGGGATAGGAGTACCAAGCTAATCCTTGTGGGCCTTTTTCCCCCTGATTCGGCTTCGTCCTCCTCCCCCTTTGTTGCGCCAGCCATGGTTGTGGCTGCTCCAACAACCGTTCCCGCTTCCCTGGTTGGGATTCAAACTCCCTCTTCGGCTCAGGAGGAAAGGGACACCAGAATAAAGGGCAAGAAAGACAAGGAGCGTGATAGGGACAGGCATCGTAGCCACAAGAGGTGGGCCGATTCAGTCCCCTCGGCCCTGCCTTCTAAGCAGCTCGCCTCCCCCCTTAAGGTCTCTGGGTCTTCCCCCTCCCGGCTTTGTTCTCCGCGTTTCTCCCCGGAGCCAGAGGAGGAGACCCGGTCACCTTCGAGGTCGTCTAGGCGGACTTCCCGGCCAGCCTCGGCAGCCTCATCCAGGTCAACCAGAAGTATATCCGACGCGGACATGGACCGGATGATGAGTCGATTTCTTCAGGCCCAGCTGCAGATGGGAATGCTCTTGCCTCCCCCACACCGGGGGGAGCTCAACCCCATTTTTTGCCCCATTGCTCCTTCTCCGACCCACTATCGGGGTTCGGAGCTGTCAGATCCGGGTAGCTTCGGAACCGGGGTGATGTCACGCCGACAGTGTTTCCTACTTCGGCGCCGACTGCACCTTCAAGTTTGTCGGGTCCTTTTTCGGATCCGAGCTCTCGGGGCCGTGAGCTGAGTGTCTGATCCGGAGGGGTCAGTGTGCCTTCGGCTCCTTTGAGGTCAGAGCGCACTGTTCTTTTCGATCCGATCGGGTCATCTCCGGCACCGATCCACACGCCGGATCCGACGGGGCTGCTTTCTGATCCTAGGGAGAGCAGCTCACCCTCGGCATTTGACGTCATGGAGAGGGTCCTTTCGAGGGATTCGAGGCCCCAGGTTCTTGCTATGGATCCACCCGCCATTCCCTCTCAGACGGGCCTGTCTTCCATCATCCGGCCCCAGGGACAGCCTGCACCTACGTCCCAGATGGTTTTTGTAGAGGAACAGGACATTGTTGGTGAGCCCTCCTCGGACAGCCCCCCCCCCCCAGGAGGTTCTTCACTAACGAAAGTGTAAGAGGAGGCACTTGGACTCACCCGAGTCCCTCACAGAAGACACTGACTTGGAGGAAGGGGACGGTTCCCTCAGGTCACCCCCAGAGGACGTCTCCTTTGGAGACATTATGGAAATGCTTCGTATTAGAGGGGGTGGTCAGTCTAGAAGCCTTCCTCGGATGAGTCTGTGCTTCTGGAGGCATTCGACACAGGCCCATCTACCTCTTGGGTGTCCCCTTCCGCCAATCCCCTGGTGGACCTCATAACTACCAGGGCATGGAAGGAGCCGGACACTGTGGAGCCAATACCCAAGAGACCGGACAGGATTCTCAGCCCCCCCACAGACAGGACAGTTAGGAGCAAGGGTGCCCCGGTAGATGCCATGGTGGCGGCGTCTGCCACCAAGAAGGAATTGGCACAGGAGAGTTCCTCGGTACATCCTCCAGACAAGGAGTCTAGGAGGATGGACTGCCTCAGAAAGCAGATGTTCGCTTCAGCGACCTTCTCTGTCAGGTCGCTGAACTATATGGCACATGTAATTCGGCTCCAGCGGGACCTAATCAAAGAGTACGCTGAGTCACCCCCAGAGTCCATGTCGGTCGAGGACAAACAGACCTTCTCGGCTCGAATGGCCACTCTTAAGTCTATCACAAACACCTCTATGTGGCTTCTCTCCCATGCCACGGAGGGAGCGGCTAGAGCCAGCGGAGCAGGCATTGTCTTACGACAACAGGCCTGGCTCCGTCTCTGTGACTTTGCAGAACCCTTCAAGGTGTCCTTCGCAAATGCCCCTTTTGACGGTTCTACACTTTTCGGCAAAACCATGCGCGATACGCTACTCCAGAGTGAGAAAGACGGGAAGACGTTGTCTGCCGTTGGGATCCGCTTCTCGGCTCCTCAGAGGTCCGTCTCCAGGAACCAAAGAGGACAGAAGAAGATGTGGTTCCGGAAATCCCAACAATCCCATTTCGCTCCTGACCACTCGTCCTTCAGAGGCAGAGGAGGGCAGGGTGGATGCCGGCCCAGAGGCAGAGGGGGGCAGAAGAATTTTAGGTCAAGGGAACCCTTTTCCGATCGACCCGCGCAGCAACCCTGAGGGGTTGCCCGATTGCTCCTCTCTGGAGGCAGTCGGGGGACGCTTCTCGGAGCATCTAGCATATTGGGAGTCCATTACGACAGATCGCTGGGTGCTCCGGATCATATCCAGAGGTTACTTAATTCCATTCCTAAGTTCCTAAGTTCTCCTCCCCGGTCGGGGCGCCTCCCCGATGTCCCACCCAATCAGAGGGAGGTAGCAGCCTTCGAAATAAAGGAGCTACTAAAAAAAAGAGCTATCCAGCACGTCCCCCCGGTCAATCCGGATCGGGCTTTTACTCCAGGTTCTTTTTGGTGCCAAAAAAGACGGGGGACTTACGACCAATTCTCGACCTATCCACACTGAACCTGTCAGTCGCCAAAGAAAAGTTCCGCATGGTCACCACTCAATCCATTCTCCCACTTTTACAGGAGAATGACTGGATGTGCTCCATAGACCTCAAGGATGCGTACTACCACGTTCTAATGGACATGCGATCCAGGAGGTTTCTCCGCTTTGGGCTGGGAGCCAGCCATTATCAGTTCAGGGTCCTACCCTTCGGTCTCACCACAGCCCCCAGGGTGTTCACCATGGTCATGGCAGTTGTAGCGGCCCACCTGAGGCTTTAAGGAATACAGGTTTTTCCTTACCTGGACGACTGGCACCTAGCCACCCCCACCAGGCATCTACTATGTTCAGCCAGGGACTATTTCCTACATCTCGCCCACCATCTAGGGATCATGATCAACCACAAGAAATCCTCCCTTCAGCCTACTCAGATCTTGGATTTCATAGGGGCCATGATAGACACAATTCAGTCCAAAGTCTTTCTGATGACAGACAGACTCCGCAACCTAAACCACCACGTTTTGGCTCTTCTACAGTCCTTGGCCCCTCCAGCGGAATTAGTCCTGAGGGCTCTGGGGTCCATGGCAGCAGCCATCAACCTGTCACCGCTCGCACGTTTGAATATGAGAATTCTTTAATAGACCTTACAGGTCCGGTGGTCTATCCTACGACATCCTTTGTCTTCCCCTATTCCCCTCAACAGGGTTTGCAGGGAATCTCTACTTTGGTGGCTCCATTCCAGGCATCGCCGGGAAGGGCACCCCTTCTCCATGTCCCCAACCCAAGTCACAGTGACCACGGACGCGTCTCGCCTCGGGTGGGGGTGGGGCATTGCATCACGTGGACTCGCACAGAGACCTTTTTGCATATCAATATTCTGGAGATGAGGGCGGTGCTTCTAGCGTTGTAGGCTCTCCATGCCCTTCTTCCTCTAGGGACTATTGCAATTCAAACAGACAACATGTCAGTGGTCTGGTACATCAACAAGTGAGGGGGGGAACCAGATCTTACCGACTTTGCCGAGAGGCCATGAGAGTGTGGGAATGGGCGATATCCACCAACCGCTTTCTCATAGCAATGCACATACCGGGTCGGTCAAATATTCTAGCGGACAAGCCAAGTCGAACTATCCTCTTACCTTACGAGTGGTCTCTGAACCCCTTAGTAGCGAAACAGATCTTCCTCAGATGGGGTCAACCTTGCTGCGATCTGTTCGCGTTGCCTTCGAACGCAAAGTGCAGCAAGTTTTTCACTCTAATTCCCCCACCAGGGGAAAGCCCCAGAGATGCTCTGGTTCATGCTTGGCCATTCGGTCTTCTTTATGCTTATCCTCCTCTTCCGTTGATGACAAAATTCTTGCAGAAAGCTCGTCGGTTGGGGAGCAGAGTTATCCTCATAGCCCCATTCTGGCCTCGTCAGACCTGGTTCCCATGCCTACTGTCTCATCTAGTGCATCTTCCCTGGATCTTAGATCCCATTCCGGATCTGATTTCTCATCCCTTGGGATTGAAACCCCCCGACCTGGACAACCTCAAGCTCTCAGCTTGGTTGATCCAGTTCCTTTAATGGCTAGGACTCCAGGTATCTCATCCTCAGTTAAGGCTATCCTGGTGGCCGCTCATAAGCCTTCTACCAGGAAAGTCTACAAGAGTAAATGGAAGCGTTTTTCTATCTGGGCGGAGCATAGGAATTTGGATCCTTTTACGGCTCCTATTCCAGCAGTCCTCGACTTTCTATCCCACATTTTTCATCAGGGGGCTAGTTCTTCAAATGTTAAAGTTCAGTTGGCAGCTATTTCCCACTTCCACATTGGAAACTATTTTGGCCCCCTAGCTTCCTCTAAGATCTGCAAGACCTTCCTGAAAGGTACCTTTCTTTTAAGACCCCCTGTTAAGGATGCAGTTCCTCCATGGGATTTAACCCTAGTTCTCCAGGCTCTGACTGGTCCCCCTTTTGAGCCTGCAGATTCGGTCGACTTAAAGTATGTATCTTGGAAAACTGCCTTCCTGATTGCTATCACCTCAGCTAGAAGGATATCGGAGCTTCAGGCTCTTTGTAGTAAGCCTCCATACATAATTTTTCATAAAGACAGAGTTTCCTTCAGGACTAATCCCTCCTTTCTGCCTAAAGTGGCTTCCGAAGCCAACATCAACCAATCCATCAATCTGCCTGTCTTCTTTCCTAATTATCACAACAAAGGAGAGTATAGACTTCATTGTCTGGATGTACATAGACAGTTGTGGTTTTATTTACACAGAATGGCTGTTTTTCGAAAATCGGAACAACTCTTTGTCTCATTTGCTAAGTCCTGTTTGGGTAAGCCAGTGACAAAGGTAACCTTACCTAGGTGGATTTCCCAAAGCATTCTTCTCGCATGCAGAAGCTCTGGTCGACCTGAGCCTGTTCGGGTTCAGGCACATTCTACCCGTTCTGTGGCTACTTCTGCGGCCTTCTGGTCGAGGGTCCCTTTGGATGACATTTGTTCAGCAGCTACTTGGGCTTCCTCTCATACTTTCATTACACATTATAAATTGGATCTGATATCCAGAGGAAGGGCATCTTTTGGCTCTGCATTGCTCCGGAATATCCTTCCATGAGGACCTCCCAAGTTGTTGGTAGCTGGGGACTCTCTCCCACAGGTTGCTGATCAAATGAAGTTAACTACTTCAGATAAAGAAGTTATGTACTCACCATAATGTTCCATCTGAGTAGGTAACTTCATTTGTCAGCAACCAACACTCCCTCCGTCCCCCTGACCTGTAGTTCGTCCTTGAAGGATTATTGTGCTTCACTTCCCAGATGACATCAGGTTAGGATGTTCAGGTGTTTTTTCTTTTTGTTATTGTAGTATTCTGTGATACTATGGCAAACTCAATCTGAGGACTAGAGGGAGGTAGCAGGGTATTATGGGTAGGGGGAGGAGCTTGGATCTCAGATCTTTTGCTAGGAAAGCTGCCGGCTTGGATCCGAATCGGATCTGATACTCACAGGCTGCTGACAAATGAAGTTACCTACTCAGATGGAACGTTATGGTGAGTACATAACTTCTTTTTTTTCTTCCCTAACCACTGCAATGCAGCTGAGTACCGTTTTCATCAGCTAGACGTTCATAGACAACTACGTTTTTATCTACAGCAGACTAAGGTTTTCAGGAAATCAGATCAATTATTCATTTCCTTTCTGACTCTAGATTGGGCTTACCAGTTTCTAAAATGACACTATCTAATTGGATTTCCAGTTGTATAGCCTTTATCTATAGCTCGGAGGGCAAACCTTTTTCGTACAGGATCAAGGCTCATTCTACCAGGTCGCTGTCTACCTCTGCAGCCTTTCAAGCCAGGGTACCACTTGATAATATTTGTGCAGCAGCTATGTGGGCTACCCCTCACACTTTTATTACACATTACAAATTGGATTTGGCATCCAGGGGTAGAGCATCCTTTGGCTCCAGGGTGCTCAAGAGTATTTTCCAATGAGCTACCCAAGAATAAGGTGCTAGGGCGCTGTCCCATATGTAAAAATGAAGGTGAGATGGGATTACCTAACATCTCACCCTTCATTTTTACCAACCCGCCCTCCTGCCCCCATCCTGGAAGATCTGGAAGTAATAATTTGGTTGCCCTTGGTTGGAGACCCTTTAGTATTGGTTGTTTTTATGGTTGTTATTCCAGTGAGCAGCAAACAAGATCTGGGGATTGTACTGGTGCACCATGGGATACCTGCTTAGCCACGAGCCAACCAGAAGTCTTCCAGCTTGTAAATCGGCCGAGTCGGAGCTGAGGATTGGCTCCGAACCCATATGTAAAAATGAAGGGTGAGTTGGACTACCAACATGGAACATTATGGTGAGTACATAACTTCTTATTTACTTGTGTTTTTCTTTGTGCTTAGTAATTTCCTACAGGTGTCTTATGTTGTGGAAGAAATGGATAAACTTTGCTTAGAATATTTAGCAGAGGGGATTTCTAACAGGTATGTATACGAATATGAATATTTTGGAGGGTTGATTGTCCGACATTAAAGAATGTGCTAGGTGCAGGAGAGAAAGGTTAACAGAATTAATGGATGCAGGCTTACAAACTAGTGACATAGATTTTGAACAACATAGTGTTTGGTGATTATTTTGTCTCCAGTAACAAACGACTGTCAAGTAAAATAATGGATACTGGAGGAGAGAATGCTGAGTCATTCCCTCCAGTAGAGCTCTTTTAAGTGTGTACCTTTAACTCCCAGTGGGTGTGGCTTCAGTCTTTAAAAAATTATCACCTCATAGTTCTACCAAATACTAATTGACAGTGCTCATTTATGAATACAGTTGTGCTTGCCATCATGTATGCTTCAAGATAAAATATTCTGACACATTGTGTGTAGCATGGCTTTGGAATTATTAATGCAAGTATGAACAAGTAATATTTGACGCCTAGAGGAGCAGTAGGAGGTAACTGCAGAAACGCCTGGAGACGTCACTCGGCTGTAATGAGCAAGAAACAGAGTAGAGTTATAGTAAGGATACAAGGGACATCATTCTTACAGGAAATATGGAAAAGGTGGGAACGTTTCACTTTTTGTGACAAGTAACATAACGCCAATCACTATATTAGGTAATGAACATTGTGAATTTATTGTGGTTTAGGTATCTACGGGGATGGAAAGATTGGATGTGGTTTTATTTTATCTCCTAACTTAATTATAGACATGGATTCCCTTTTAGGGCACTCTATCCAGGTTTGCTTTACTTTGCCTTGCTAGCAAGTGTGATATTGTGGCAGGAGTCATTAGTGCAACATCTAAGTATAAGGTGATAAATATAATTATAGTGTACAGGATGAAACACAACTATGTACAGATAGTGGAGGTTTAACACACCTCAAAATATCTTTGTAGCCTCGCTTAAGGGCAATTTGCAGTTTGTAAATTTATGTAAAAGAACCAGAACTGAGTAATTCAGACCATCAAAGTATTGGAAGGGAGACCAGGTTACAAGCAGGAAAGGGTAATCAGCCAAATACCTTCTAAAGACGGTTTTACTAGTTTGATTCTGTTGTCATTGATTCTGAACTAAAATATGTAAGTGATGGGTAGAAATGGAGGGTAAAGGAATAGAGACTATCTGGGAAACCTTTTATAACTTTATTACTGGACTTATTGGAAAATACATGCCAATGGAGCATGTTAGGAAGCAGAATAAGAACTGTCCATTATGGTGGACATGATGGTAGTCAAAAGGCAATCCATTATAGTAGACAAAAACACCAAAAGGCAATCTATTCTAGATTGGATCTTAACAAACAAATCTTCCCATGCTTACTACGCAGGCTGTCTTCCTGACAGCATTAGTGGTCACCTCCCCACATACCTTCTTGGACAACAGGGGTAATTCAGTAAAGCCTACACGGTCGTTTTTTTACTGTGCGCACATAGCTGCAGACAGTTTTAGATTCAGTAAGTGCTGTGTAGAGGCATGCACCCCAGCACAAACAAGGTAAACACTGTGGTATGCTAACTACAGCATAAGCAGCTGAATTGTATGCTAATCAGCCAATCCAACACGGTGGAGCTATTCAACAAGCTATAAAGCATACACGTAGCCTCCATGCTGGTGTTTCCTGCGAATTCCAAAACTTTTGGAATACAGCCACGGAAAGGAGTCTACACAGAATGTTAGGGGCTGCTGCTGCTTTAATTCATTTGAATGTGCTATGTGCTGAAGCCAATGCCACTGCTGATGCTAAATGGGTCTAGGCTGAGAAGGAGAAGAGTTGTCAGGACCCATTTAACTTTTCACAGCCTACATGATGTGGAAATTGTAGAGCGCTACAGGATGGACAGGAAAATGGTACAGGAACTCTGCGACTTCTGCCGTCCTCAACTCAGAGCCAGAGCCAACCAAGGGGAACCCCATCCCAGTGGAAACAAAGGTATGTGTAGCCCTTAGAATCTAGGCTACAGGTACTTTCAGAGATCAACAGGGGGCATGCTGGAGGTTTCGCAGGCATCAGTATCCAGGATCCTCCTGTCCCTGAATGCTATGCTCCAGCATGTCAGCAACCACATATATTTTCCCTGTAGTTCTGAGGAGAGGGCCAGAAATATGCCAGAGTTCTACCATGAAGCACACTATCCTGAAGTACTGGGTGCCATAGATTACACACATATAGAAATGAAGACACCACCTGGGGAACAGGGTAGGCTGTACATAAGCAGAAAGAGCTACCACTCTATCAACTGCCAAGTTGTGTGTAATGCCGAGTGACTAATCTTGAACGTATGTGCTGGCAACACTGGCAGTTACCATGACTCGCATATCTGGCACACCTCCCAGCTGTATCACATGTTTGCTGGAGGAGATATTTCACAGGGTCATTTTATTGGGGGATGAAGGATTTGCACTGCTGATGACATCCATCAGAAATGCACACACACACACACACACACACACACACACACACACACACACACACACACACACACACACACAGAAAAACACCATAATGAGGCACATGTTCAAACCAGAAATATCATAGAATGTGTGTTTGAGCTGCTGAAGTTACTGCTCTGATGCCTAGATACATCTGGGGGAGCCCTGCACTACAATCCATGGACATGTACAGAAATATTCATATGATGTCCCATGGTAGACATAATCCTGAGGAAAATGCTTCAGCAGGATCAGCAAGGGGAAGGGGGCACACATCCCACCACAGTCACCAGAGCCACAGGAAGATGAGGAGTCAGAGAGGAACCGCCAGCTGCTGTGGGTGTAGGTAGATGTAGGTGTGCTCAGTATGCCCTTGAATTGGCTAGGAGGCAATGCATAGCACTCTGCCTCACTACCTCGGGGCCTAAAACCTTCTTCCTATTCACATATATGTAGTAACATTGATGCCAGGCAACTCAGACAACCTTTACCTCCCCATGTATTGGCTGTGTACTGCTTGCATCAGACCGAGTCAGCCCTGAACTAAAACTGTGGCAACTGCTGCATTTACAAGGTATGTCCTGAACTTGGAGTATACTGAATATGAATGTATGGCATATTCTTATATTTCATTACTTGTTCTGGTAAGCAAGTAAAAAGTGAGTAATTTGTACAGAAATTACCTTAACATGTGACAGCAGAGACTTATTTGACTTGCATGTGTCCATTACTAAGTAGTAGGCCTTGGGCATCAACGATTCACACAGTCATACCTCTCAAAGGTACTGATAATCACTGAATGTCCTCAGTTTAGTACCATGCGTTTGTACTGGAAAATCATTAAAGAGAGAAGTTAGAAAGTAATGATACACATTGCAGTTTCTGACTGCACAACCCTCACAAGATCATTCACCATAAGGTTGGGAAATTTTGATGCTATCAACTGTCTAACTTTCCAAGGCCAATATATGTCAAAGGTGCAATTAATAGTTCAACACCCCAAGTGCAGATATTCTTAGCACAAAGTTAGCAATGCACCCTGAGCCTCAGACACAATGCTTATGTATCCCTGAATCCAAAAGACAGAAAACAGGGATATGTCACAGTTATGACTTGCACAGGGTGTTGTGTGTTGGCCAGGAAGCCTAGGCTGACACAAAAGGTCAGTGAGTTTGTCAGTAAGAAAGAGAAGTAGGCATACAGTTGGATACACCAACAAATGTCCAGTGACACAAAATGAGTAACTGTTGTGTCTCCATAGGTGTCCTCCAGGTGAAATTGCTGTGTAAGTATCTGCATGAGCATGGCCAAGCACTGTGCTTGGCTCTATATCTTGGTATATGTCAGACAGGTGTGAGCCATGCATGTTAGAGGTGGCAGTTCATCATTGTCATCCCCTAGCATGATAACTGGCTCTAACAGGAACTGCACTGGCACATCCATGCCCATGTTCAGATGCAGTGCTACTACCTGAAAGTGACTGATGTCTGCTGGACGAGCTCCCTTCACAGGGATGCCCAGGACCATGACACCATGGCTTGCCATGTCAGGGTGTGGACAGCACATTCACTGATGGAGCAGTGGAAGTATTGCCACTCTGTGTGATTGGGCATGGCCATTTTGGCTGAAAGCAAATGATGTGGCTGACCTATGCTCAAGTGGATGCCATTCCCCTCCCAGCAGATGATTTTTCCAGTGTGTCATTCATGTGATCTATTGAATCAACACAGTGGAGGCAGTCATGCATGTCCGACTGTACCACATCTACAACCCTGAGCATTTGTCTTGATCACCTATGGGACCATGCCTGTGCCTTCATGATGGTCCTAAACATACACTGAGTGGCTCAGGAAGAGACACCTGCACCAGGTGGAGGAGGGATAGCAGGCCCCTTCTGAGCACCTCTATCAATCTTCCTGCATGGCACCTCACCCACACTTTGGCTGCAGTCAGACTCAGGCATTGAAGCTGCAGTAGCCACACTTCTTGATCAATAGCCTTGCCCTCCACCTGTCCAGTATCTGTGGCCTCACTGGAATGGGTAGGCATAGGCTTACTGGGAGTGTCTGATGGAACTGCATGGACTGGCTGATTGTCAACCTCCATGTCAGATGACTGTGCCTCAGTTTGGCCACCATCCTCATCAGTCTGCTGATACACTGATATCAGGTGGCAGAGGGCCCACACTCCTACTGTCACAATCACCTGTGATTGATTAAAAAGCAACAAATACATGAATACATTAATACCTACACTATTGTATTGCACTATATGCTAACAAAGTAACAGTGCTGCCACTGTTGCAGACAGTACAGCAATGCACACAACAACAGGCCTGACATCAATAGAACACACTAAAATATTTCTTTAAATTGTTTAGCAGTACTGACATAAAAATGCTTGGCTTTCCATCTGCAGAAAAGATTCTCCTCTGTAATCCAGACAATCCTGGAAGAAGTTAAACAGGAGGTGAGAGCAACATCATCACAATTAACAGTAACACGGGGGGGGGTAATACTTTTACCCCTTTTATATGTCCATTGGTTATACTTTCAACAAGAACGTGGCTGTCAACGCAAACCAAAGCTAATAACACTAGCAATCTTTAGTCCCCCAAAAGAATACATGTGACAGAGAAGTAATGTATTGAATTCAAATGTTTTACTATACAACAGTATGCAACTGTTGAGATACCAAAGCTTACCTGGAAGCTCCTCCTGGGACATATGGTTGATGTATGTGATCCTGTTGCTCCCACATCCAGGACATGCTTTACTGCGCTCTCCTATCAGCTGTTAAGATCCCTGATATTGGCCAGGAATTCTTCATTTGGGTGTTAGTGGTGGCTCCTTAGCAGGCCGTCCCCTGGTGCCCATCTGGTCATGGTCCACTGCAGCTGCTCTCCTCCGTGCAGATGTGATCATATCAGTGGCCCTGTGGCACACCTGTTCGTATGCCCTGCCATGGCCAGATCAGCAACAATCTGTTGCCACATTTGCATCCTGTGTGCCATATCTCCCCACCCCCTTTCCAGCAGAAAATCACCATGTTGTCAAAAGCATCCACTATGACCTAGTTTTCAGCATCGATGAAGGCAGGTTGCCGAGGATTGATACGCCTAGGTGGCATACTCCTAGGTGTCCTAAATGGAAACAGAAAGATAATACACATAGGTATCACATAAGTACTGAATGGCTGATTCCCGATAAAACAGAAAATGTAACTACTCAGTATTAACCCCTGTAGAAACAGTCTACAGATGTAAAATAAGAACAGGCAGGATGTGAAACAAGGAGAGTAACACGAGCAACAAAATCTTATTTGTGCCATAACAGTAACTCACCTTTGCTCCCCCATAAAAGAAAAGTCTATCTTTGCTTGTGCCATAACAGTAACTCAGTTTTGCTACCCTCCCAAAAGAATAAGAAAATGACCCATTTTGCTAACAAACCATCTTTGAAATGCTAAAAGTGATATCAAAGGAACTGTCCCTGAAACATTTGTACATATTTATCACACATCATTCAATTTTCATGTATTGGCAATCCTGCATACCCATGAAATGGCTTGGCAAACATGCCTATGCCATCACTACATTTCTGACTAATGCATACAGATATAAATGTAAAAGCCTTTGCTTCAGAGTTTTCTTAAATACATTCCAGCATATGCAGCATGTAGCTGAATTGAAGCACAACTCCTGAAGTTCAGTATTCCTCTGTACAGATGTATCCTAAAGAAATAGCTTTATCTGCAGTGTTCTTAACATAAACAATTCTCCTCACCATCAGTTTGCCTAGCTACATGGTTGCCTTTTTATATGGTGTAGATTCAGGACTATTAGCATGGTGAAGATTAGGTGTGACCTCATTAGAATTGCTGAGTCCCAAAACATTGGATCCATGTAGGAGATGTAAACATAGTGCAGGCACTCCCTCAGTGCTTATTTTTAATGAATTGCAACTGTGAATGATTAGTGGTTGGGAGAAGGAAAACACAACAGCACTTACAGGCTGCCTAACTTCCACTGTGTGTGTCAGTTTAGATCTACAAAGTGTTAGATGTAAAGTTAGAAATGTAAATAAAGCCGCACACAAGTCACAGGTTGTGTTCCTTAACATCCAACCTGCCCTTAATTTGTTAGCAACTGCATATGATGCTTCCAATTAATATCCTCTTACATTTTAAGTTCAATGATGTAGAATACTTACACAATGCATGTCTCAGATTACTGCTCAGGTAAATGAAGAATAGCCAACAAACACAGAAATGTAAGACAGAGCTGTATAGTTGCAAGCAATAATCATGACAAGTTGTGTGATCACTAGGTGCACGACATCCAAAACTAATAAATGTACAAAGAACACTTATATTGTTTGATATCACTGTAGATGCTGTTACAGTTGGTTGTGTGCAGATTTAGTTCAGTTCTTTGCCTGCAAAGCTGTTTGTGTGGCAAAGAGGGATAAGGTACCCATCCTGTGTTATGAAAGGGCATTGAAGTGAGAGTTCAAGTCCAGACCTATGTAGAAATAACTTATGTGTAGTAACATTTTCTACTGTGTATGTCATAGATTGCTTTTCGTCATTTCAACTACCTTTCTCTTTTCCCTGTTTTACTTTTTTTTTTGGGGGGGGGTTACTGTTTGCATGATGTTGCACTTAGCACAAACATGGGAACTGGAAAAAAATCCTTATCAGGTTTGGGGAAGCACTGCGCAAACTGGACAACTGGTCTGACAGGACTAGACAGCCAAAAACAGAAACTGGGTGTACTCAATTAATACTATTGGGCATCTTGCAAACACACTAAGCAGTGTTGAGCAGCGATTAACAGTGAGACCATAAGACTGATTAGTATATTAGGGAATGTTATGTAACTATTCCTGTGGCAGCAAATGTAAGTGTAGGGCTAGAGTACAAATTGTCCTGGGTTCTAGTACAGGCTGTGCAACCTTTGTTTTACTGTTGTGACATTGCAGTTTATAGCAATGAACTGAAACATAAACAAGTATTTTCTCAATCTTCTTGTAGTAACAGTGTTAAGTGTAGGACTGTCGTACACATGGTCCTGGGTTCGAATACAGGATATGCCATAAACGTTTACTGTTCCACTTCCCATTATAGTCACTCTCACTTATGACACTTGACATAGTGGAGCTGATATTAATTATATGTATGAGGGCTGAGACACTATTATTGTCAGTTATTTATGTATATATCTATGTATTATTACATGTATGACTGTGAGTATACTGTGTACTTTATTCCTGTAAGTATAGTTCTGCTATCTTGACTGGCATGGTCTTCACATTTGCCTAACACACATACACAGCTGTCTGTACATCCAATAACATTGAAATTGCAACTGCAATTACATAACGCCTCACTGCTTGCTATTGTTGCAGTCTGCTTACCATAGTGCACTGCATTTGCATGACGGTAAGTGAAGTTCAACATTTTCAAGCAGTCCCAGTAAATGTGATGACTGGAACTGGCAGGCATCGATCTTCATTGCTCTAGATACATGGCAGGCATTTGTGGGGATGGTGTCAGGTTTAGGGCACTGAGATGGGGTGTCCAGTTAAGCAACACAGTACTAGGCTTCTGCAGGGGGACTATTCTGGCTCCCAGTACAAGTCATAAGCTAGGGATAATTTAACCCAGGCTGTAAGCAGTGCCACTGGTATCCCGTGCACTGATGACTAATGTAGGCATCACTACAAATGACCTATGGAGGAGGAAGAGGGATACCTTTGACAGTTGGATCGGGGAATTTGGGACTGCAGACATCTCACATCATTGTAAGTATCAGCTACAGAGAGAGCATTTGTAAGATTTAAAAGCTGAATATAGACAAAACTGGTATTCATAATGGGATTCTATTCTGTTTTTTTCCACAGCTTCCCGTGATCATGAGGTAAATGTTCAAACCCATGTGGCTAGATTGGAGAGGATAAGAGAAGCATGTGGTATGTATACAGCAGAAGAGTAGCTGTTACTGTTGGATTAAAAGTTAGCTGTTTTAGCTTTTTTGGTGTTATAGAGTTGTATCAAATTGAACATGCATGTCTCAACTGTAAAAGCAAGTATGCATGCAGTAGTCTGTAGCACAAACCAAAAGTACAATAGTCAGAGGTTGTGGGTTCAAATACCACACTATTCAACTATACAATACTATTAATTCTTCAATTATATTTAAATTAAATTCAAACCTCTATACCACTGGCAAAAATGCCCTGCTGTAAATTGTAATCTATTTAACTGGAAAATGCATATGTGCAGCATATGCACATGTCAAGGAGTACTTCCTGCAATCTGTAGTATAGTGTGCATTTGTTAGGAGCTGGTAGTCTTAAAAGTAAAAGTTAAGATAACACAGTCAAATGACTGTATCATCTGTTAGGCACTGGTAGTCTTAAAAGTAAAAGTTAAGATAACACAGTCAAATAACTGTATCAGTGCATATGATGGTACAAATCTTATCACTTTTTTGTTCCACCCCAACCCTTATTTCTTTTTTATTTTAATTTTTTTTTTGTGTTTTTTTTTTTTTAATTTTATTACGTCAAAATGTGTCCATGTCATCCATGTGTGCCATGTTATTAAATACTCCACAACACAGCAGGGTAGGACTGCCTTTCAGGATCTGCTTACTGCCCTCTCTCCACCAGCTCCAGCACTGTTGCTCAGCATGTCTGCGAGTCAACCTGGCAGCTCCACCTCTGCTGCCCCTGCGCTACCTGCCCCCTCAGGTAGTCCTGCCCCAGAGGTTGGTCCAGTGGTACCCTCTGGGAACAGTGGCAGAGGTGGTGATTTTTATCACCCATGCTGAATTGCCAGGGATGGGTGCATAGGTTAGTGTGCCGCACTGTTAGTGCATGCCTACTGTGGCTAAGGAGGCTGCTCTTCCTCATTTTGCAATGTACCAAAAGGAGGAGAAGGAGACATCAAGCCCTCCAGTCAGCGGTAGATTGCGGTAACAGTGATGACAGTTCAGTGGGTTGAGGACTCTATTCTCACTGTCACTCAGCTTGATGACCATGGGGTTGGGATGTCCCCACCCTCACCCCAATCTTCGTGTCCCCCAACCTTTTGTGTCCATCACTGTCCCTATTTTGTGTTTTGTCTTGTCTGTCTGCAATTGCTTCCTCACCTACCCAACCTACCTCACCCAGACATTCCTATAACCCTTCCCCAACATTCCTTTCTCGTTACAAAAAAAATAAATCATCCCATTGCTCTCTGTTTCACACACTTGTTTTCATGACACACTTGCTTCAACCCGGTTGGCTATATAACATGATTGTGTTGTGGTCACCTCTCTCTCTGGAGGTGACAGTCCAAATTCAGTTAATATTTTCCACATATGTTCACTTTACACTGTTAAAGAAATGGATAGATGTGGTTCTGTCCTATCCACCTCCTGCACAGCCTTGCTCTGCTTTGCCTTTGTTCTTCCCTCTGCTTGCTTCCCATTTCACCACTGTCCTAGCTACCCATTTCACCTCTTTCAGGCATTTTTGAGCAAAGATGCACATTGCGCACCAACACACAGCAATGAGGAATGACTGCAGTGTATTTCCATGTATTTAAAAGTATTAGATATGGTGGGAGTGTATTTAAAAGTATTAGATAAACATGTATTCTAACCCAGTACCATCTAGCCCCAACAAAGAATGTATCAATGCATTAACACATTCTGCCACAGAGTCAGTTAAGCAGAAGTGTATTTTGTAGACTCACTACTAACTGTCAGACTTTAGCAATACAGCTTGTGTTTGCTCACTGCTTACCTACACACAAACGTGTATCTCGCATATGTATACACTTTGCTAACTGTCGCACAAACCCACTGCTCGCCACGCTATGGAAATATACATATTTTGCTGTACTACTACTGTTTACTGTCCATTCTCTTTGTATGACATGAAATTGCATATGTAAACATTATGAACTGAGGGCCCTACCTAACAATATGTCCCATAATTACAATGCATCCATCTGTTGCCACACCCCCCACCCACTGCAACCCTGATGTCTCAGTACTGTTTCCACACATATATCAACTACAGTACAAAATGTAATATCAAATGTTGTGTGGCATGCAATGCACATCAGTCTGGTAACATGCAGGTCTACAACTATTGGCCCATATGCCTAAAAAGACTTATCTGCAAGGCTAGGGAAGGAATCAACATGGACCATATCCAAAAGAAATTGAAAGAACATTTCACTGACACCCATTTCATTGAGACCAAATCACCTAAAGTTCATTTCACTGAAAGTTCATTTCACCTAAAACTCATTTCACTGACAAGTAGTACTCTAAGGCAAGTCAAAGGTATATGTCTTTTTCCCCACTGTAGTGTGATCCTGGCGTTAGTATATATAGTTGGGGTGGGGTTGGGGGCGTGGGGGGCATAGCCCCCACTTAATTTGGTTTTCTGATTGGTTTTGTTTTACATTATTTGGTAAAACCCAACTAGGTAGGGGTCTGAGCCCTCCACACATCCCCTAACTATATATAATAACACCAGGATTGCACTACAGTGGGGAAAAGGACATATACCTTTGACTTGCCTTACTTGTCAGTGAAATGAGTTTTAGGTGAAGTGAACTTTAGGTGATTTGGTCTCAGTGAAATGGGTGTCAGTGAAATGGTCTTTCAGTGAAGTGATATAAATCCACATATATATATATATATATATATATATATATATATATATATATACCATGCACACAAGGCACTGCACATACTGCCACATACAGGTATAGTAGTGTCCTTCCTAACACCTCCTGCACATGTTACAGTTCCAGGACAGTGTGTTTGGTTACCCTCCTAGAGTGTGGATGTATCATAATTCCTGTTAAAATATGTGTGTGCAGGCTTATCTCATCACTCCACATCACATACGTTATGTCAGAGGTATAGGATTAGTGGTGGTATTATTCTGATATTGTCATGATTGTGGTTGGTTCTATTAATGTTTTCCATGATCCTTTGCCTGTGGCCACCTTGCCGGAGACCTCTTCTGAGAATACACTTGTATTCAGGCATATCAGTTTGCACAGCTTCATAATATGTACCCTACCCCAGTTGCATGTCAGATCCCTGATAGATGTCCTCTGCATTATTTATGTAAGGATACTTTTCTCATACAGACATCCTCCCCATTGTTATGTCACCTTGTGTGACAGTCACAGGCAATGCATTTTCACTGTACAGTCTGTACTATACCATGTAGATATATGCTTGGTGTTGCTGCTACAACCATCTTCCATTGACCTGGCCTCTTCTACTGTTCATGAGGGAGTTTCTCCTGTCCTCTTTCTCCTGTCTTCATTCGTAGGATTCATGTGTGTGTCCCTGTTCGATGTACACACTTCCCCAGAGTGATCATTTTACATGGCAGTCCATGTCCTGTTGCAGATCATTAACATAGCTTCAGTACAAAATGCCAGAAATGGGATATCACAATATTTTGCAGTGTAGGCACCCTGTCCTGTACTGTTTTGGACCATATTCTTCACATTCATGCCTTTCAACTGTCCAGATATTCCCAGGATGTCCATATGTTTTGCTCTTCAAATTTGTGGCTTTCTGTCATAATACTTGGATGATCTCTGGACTGATGTGACTTACTATTACATAAATTTGAGTGCATACCTCTCAATTGTCCTGATTTATGCAGAATAACCAGATCTGATGTTGTCAGTCTTCATTTAATCCTTGACAAATGGGTTTGGTTCTTTTATCGGAACTGATTCTGCCATTACTACAGCCCGCAAGAACCAAGAACCTGCTTAAGTTCTACCCAGAATGCTCCTTTCCAAATTACCTCAGATCTCGTTTGCCACTTCCTGTGACAGACGTGTCACCAATAGCTCTCGAACTAAGTGATCTTTTGTCTTATATATTTGTATTTAGGTTTTTTCTACTATTAATGTTTACTGTTTTCTCTTATAGCCCACCTGTTTTCTGATGGCTCTATACCTTTCTTAAACACTTTGGTGTTTTCCCTCAGTTACCATTGTTGGTAGTTTGCTTTCCATTCCTTAGGGTACCTTTCTGTACCATCATTGGCAATCTTTTTCTCCTGTACCTCCAGGTATCCTCTACTACCATAGTTGGTAGCCTATCTTTGTTTTCCTTTCTTATCCTTTCAAAAAAAGTGTACTATTCTTATTTTCTGCAATCCACTTTCTCTAGGTACATAGTGTGTGCGGTGTGTTGTTTTCCGCATATCATGGCTGGTAAAGGCAAAGGCACTTCTGGCTTTAAGAAATGCCTCAAATGTGCTTGAAAACTGCCCAATTCTGATGGGCACACTCTGTGTTTACTGCCTAGGCCCGGTGCACTTACAGGAAGGTTGCTGTATCTGCCACAGCTTTAGTTACTGGGCCTTGGTAGAAAGAAAAAAAAAATAGTCTTGAGGGGGGAGATAAAATCTGCCATTGAGGCCATCTGTGGTTACGAGACAAATAGTAAAACTGATATTTCATCCCATTCTTCATCTTCTTCTAAGGTTGACAAGTCCAAGAAAAGTAGTCTGTCAGTGCCAGCTTCTCCCTCGGCCCTGACGACTAAGAGATTTAAACCGTTGGTTCCCTCTGCTAGTGCGGAGTCTGTATGGGCCTTACAAGATTCTTCGGTATTGACCTCCTTGGTGCTTCTTCCTCACCGGTGCCAAAGTTGTCGGCACAGACCAAATGTCAAACCATGCAGCCAATAGTCTCTGTGCCATCTGTTACTCCATTGCTGATGTCTTTGGCACCAGCAGAAAGTGCTGAATTTTCATTCCTAGATTGTCCTAGGACCAGATACTCCCCATTTATTGACCCATTTGCAGGTCAGTTACCTAGCCCCTTTTTGGAATGACCAAGATCCTTTTCTGTCAGGCTCTTGGTAAAATGAATAGACTGGTTAGAATCAGATGTATTGAGATTAGTAAATCCGGTCCATGCGGAGAGGGGAGTTTTAGCTATGTCCTTAGTTCCAGCCCCTTCCGGTGCCAGAACCCTTCCTCCAACCTCTGTTGAGGACTTGGAGATCCTGGCCCCAACTTTCCCAGTGCTGACTGCTTTGGTACCAGCTAAGTTTCTATCTCCAGTACCGATTCCTGCCCTGAGCTCTTCAACTCTTTTGGATCCGGAGACCTCTTGGGGTGTCTTGGTTATGCTGTTGGTTCTGTGGAGCAGGACTCTACGCCAGTTTTTTCAGAGCCATCCCTGCACCCTGGGGCTTTGGCAGCCTTTAGCTTGACCCCGGCTTTGGCCTCAGGAGCGGTTTCTTCTGAGCAGTGGGGACCACAGTTTGTAGGCAGTCTTTCTTGGCTCTGGGCTCCCTTCCCTGTTTGGGGGGAACCAGCTTTCCAGGCCATGGAGAGGGCTCTATCCACTGTGGGCTTTCAGTCACCTCCACCCAAGTCAGAGCAGATTTCCAGCCTCTCCCCTCATCTAGAGCCTCAACCAATTCTAACGCCTGGACTGTGAGCGCCGCAACTGCACCTCCCCAGATCATTCCACTGAGAAGGTTCTCAGAAGAGGAGGTGTAAGAGGAAACACTTGGATTCCCCAGGGGAATCCATCACAGAGGACACTGATTACAATGAAGGGGAGGATTCGCCATGGTCACCCCCAGAAAATGTCTCCTTTGGAGACATCCTTGAGATCCTTAAGCAGAGGGGTGGCTGGATGTCACACAAGCCCTCTTCAGAGGAATCAGTTTGTATCTGCAGGCCTTCAGAGCTTGACTATATACCTCTTTGGTTACTCCACCTACTGACAAGCTCATTAAGTTGATCTCGCAACTGGTGTGGAAGGTTCCTGACACCACTGAACCCATCCCCAATAGACCAGACAAAATCCTTACTGCACCTGAGGTTCATCAGTTTTGGGCAAAGGGATTGGCAGTAGACGTCATGGTAGCGGCAGCCACAAAATGGAGCTGGCAGAGAAAAGTTCCACTATCCATCCTCCCAATAGAGAGAGTCAGAAGATGGATAGGTTTGATAAGCAGATTTACACATCTTTGACCTTTCCATTACGGTCTTTGAAGTTTATGGCACACTTCACCAGACTGCAAAGAGAGGGATCTTATTAAGGAGTTATCAGATACCCTGGCAGGAGCTGTATCTGACGAAGTCCAAGATAAGGTTGCTTCTTAGTTAGCCACCCTAGAGTCCATTTTGAATTTGTCCGTGAGGCTCATAGCACATTTATTTATTAATTATTTTATTTATTATTTTTATTTGTTTACTGGGAAAGTCCATTGGGCCAGGATAGCCCATTTCCAGCCCAGGGAGAAAAGCTTCAATAGAGGCGAAGAATTACATAAGGAACTACATAAAATTGCCAAAAAGGACAAAATATATACAAAAATTCAAATATTTTCGTATATGTTGGCAATACTCCAGTAGTACAAAAACTGTCCTGCAAGTAGTTTGGGTTTGTGAATTTGGAGAAGATATTGATGTTCAGATGTTAGAGTTCTAACTGGGTTGTACAGAGTGAGAAGGGAGCTGAGTGTAGGACAGACAGGCTTGTAAATCACTTTGTGTGGTAGTAAGCTGGAGGAGGAGTAGATAGTGTGGGAGTTTCAACCATTGTAATTGTTTTAGGGCAATACAGTGGTGAGTAGAGTGGCGACCTATTTGTACCGAATTTATCAGTCTTGTTATAGCATGTTTCTAGTTTTGTTATCAAAGAACACTGGAGGCTGTTTAGTAAGGGATCACCGTAAGTTAGAGATGGTAAAAGGTAAGACAGAGCTAAAGTTTGTTTAGAGGGGTGGGAGAGGAACTTGTTATGCCTATAGAGTTAGCCAAGTTTTTTTTTTGAGAGTTTGGCTAATATTATTAGCAAAATATGCAGCCAAAGGGATGACTAGAGCAACAGGATCGGGCGTAGCCATAAGGAGACACACCTGGATGCCCTTGTGTGAATTTGTGGAGCCATTCAAGTCTTCATTCTTCAATGACCCCTTTGATGGATCACCCTTTTTGGCCCTAAAGTTTGAGACGTTGTCCAGGTGTGAAAAGGATGGAAAGACCCTTTCTGCAGTGGGTGTACATATTTCTACTCAACCATCCTTATCGAGGAACCATAGAAGCAGGAAAATATTGTTCAAAAAGTCCCAAGGGCCTTTCCAGGACACACGTGGCAGTGTCTCCCCCAAGGGCAGAGGGGAAGCTTTAATGGAAGGCGCCATCCTCCTGGCAGAGGTGGCCTGCAAAATCAGGGTTCCAGGGATACCTTTCCTGGTCAACCCTATCAGCACTGCTGAAAAGAGGCCTGATTGCCTTCCTTTTGAGGCAATCGGGGTGTGTTTATCTCTGCAGCAACATGCCTGGCTTCAGATTAACTTCAGATGTTTGGGTGTAGAGGATTATGACCAGAGGCTACACCAATACCCTTCCTTCTGCCTTGCAAGAAAATCCCAGATTTTCCACCCAGTCAGCGGGAACTAGCAGTATTAGAAATACAAAAACTGCTAGTAAAAGAGTCATCCAGAATATCCCACTAGACCAGATAGAACCCAGAGTTTACTCAAGATTCTTTTTAGTGCCAAAAAAAGACATGGGACTGGAGACCAATTTTGGATCCAACTGTTTTGAACAAATCTGTTGGACAGACAAAATTCAGGATGGTTGTGGTTCAGTCTATTCTGTCGTTTCTAGGGAAAGGCGATTGGATGTGCTTGATAGATCTCCAGGATGTGTATTATCAATAAAAATGGACAAGTGCTCCAGGAGATTTTGCCACTTTCAGCTGGGAGCTGGTCTTTATCATTTCAGAGCTCTGATCTTTGGTCTCATCAGTGCCCCCAGGGTGTTCACCAAATGCATGGCAGTAGTATTAGCTCACTTGAGATTGCATCTATCTGGGTGTTTCTGTACTTAGATGACTGACTCATTACCGTTCCCACCAGGCATCTTCTAGAACAAGCAAGAGACTACATTCTCCAGACCTGTGCCAACCTGAGTATTATCGTAAATTACGAGAAATCCCATTCGACTCCAACTCAAACGTTAGAGTTCATAGGAGTGGTTCTAAATACCAATACTTAGCCTCTCTACATTATCTAAGATTGCAAAAGATCAAGGCCCAAGTGCAAAACATTGTCAAAAACAAGAGAGTAGCTGCACGACTAGTTTTAAAAGCCTTAGGTTCGATGGCGGCGACCATATTGTTAGCTCCCGTAGTGAGGTTTCACATGAGAATTCTACAGTGACTTCTAGCATCTCAGTGGTTTGTAATGTATCAACCAATGTCGGCTCAGATTTTTGATTACCAACCATTGGAAGGAAGACCTAGCTTGGTGGATTTATTCAGAAGAAATTCTCTTGGGCTGCCCTTTGTCCTATGTCATCCCCAAGCCATAGTGATGACTGATGCCTCTGGGATGGGGGGGGGGCATTATTTGGGCAAGACTGCCCAAAGCACTTGGTCCTCCATGGAGGCCAACCTGCATATCAGTGTTCTAGAGCTGAGGGCAGTGCTTTTAGCACTGCAGGCCTTTCAAACTGCTCTCCCCTTGGGAAAGATTGTGATTCAAACAGACAATATGTCTGTGGTTTTGGTACATCAACAAACAGGGAGGAACCAAGTCTTACCCCTTTGTTGAGAAGCTCTCAGAGTTTGGCAGTGGGTGATCTCTTCCCACCACTTTCTAATAGCAACACATATTCTGGGGAGTTCCAGTGTGATAGCAGACAAACTGAGGAGATGCATTCTTCTACCACAAGGGTGGTTTTTCAATCCCAAAGTGGCAGAAATTTTTTTGTCACTGGTCCTGGCCTTGCTGTGACCTATTTGCATCACTCCTCAACAAGTACAGCAGCTACTTCACCCTGGTCCCCCCCTCCAGGGTAGCCCCTGAGAGATGCTCTCCTGCACAATTGGCCCTCTGGACTCTTTTGTATGCCTTTGCCTTGGTCCCTTTAATTCCTCAATTTCTAAAGAAAGCAATCAGGTTGAAGAGCAAAGTAATCCTCCTTGCCCCCTTCTGGCCTTGACAGATTTGGTTCCCCTGGCATTATCTGATTCAGCAACTGTATACTCTGGACCCAGATCCAGATCTCCTATCCCATCCAAAGGGATTAGTTCACCCAAACCTTCAAAACCTCAAGCTCACACCTTGGCTTCTCCAGTTCCATTGATTGCCGGGCGTAATCATCTATCTTCCCCAGTTTGTAGGATTCTTTTGGCTTCCCATAAGCCTTCCACCAGAAAACTCTACAAAAGTAAATGGAACAGATTTTCCTTCTGGGCTCGAGATAGTAACATTGACCCCTTTTCTGCTACTATTGAGAAAGTTTTAGAATTTTTAGCTCTTCTCTTTGAAGCAGGAGCCTCTTCCTCTACTATTAGGGTTCATCTATTGGCTATTTCAAATTTTCATAATGGGTTCAAAAATTATTCATTAATTTCTCATAAACTTGGCAAAGCATTCTTAAGGAACCTTGATGTTAAAACTGCTGCATAAGATCCATCTGCACCTTGAGACCTAAACTGAGTGTTACAAACAGTAGTACATCCCCCATTAGAGCCTGCTGTCAACTGTGACCTAAAATTCTTAACTTGGAAACCATATTTCTGGTAACTATTACTTCTGTCAGAAAATCTCAGAAATTCAGGCCTTATCTTGTAAACCACCATGTTTGATATTTCACAAAGACAGGGTTTCCTTGAGAATGAACCCTTCCTTTTTACCAAAAGTGGTGTCAGAAACAAAAATTAATCAATTTACCAGTATTCTTTCCTAATTTTTCAATCAAAGGTGCACACTATTTGAAGTTATTAGATATTCGTAGACAATTGCACTTCTTTCTTCATAGAGCAAAAGAACAAAAGACATGAGAAGATCTGACCAACAATGAGAGGAAAATCAAATTACCTGGGCCTGTTAGGGCATATTCTACTAGAACCATAGCTACTTCAGCAGTTTTTTATTCCAAGGCTTCCATGGACAGTGTTTGTGCAGCATCAACGCGGGCTACCCCACATACGTTTATTACTCATTAGAAATTGGATTTGGTCCAGGGGAAGAGCATCATTTGATTCTATGGTGCTCAGGAATATACTGCCATGAGTCCTCCCAAAATCTAAGGTAGCTGGAGACTCTGTCCCATTTGTCAAGGATTAAGTGAAGATTGACAACATCAGATAAAGAAGTTATGCACTTACCATAACGTTCTATCTGTGTTGTCCATCTTCATTTATCTTCGACTCCCCATCCTCCATCCCCATTCCATTCTTGCCTCTTGGTGAAATGAATTATGGTCCTAGTTAATGCATTTTTCACATACAGCACCAGATATGGTCTCTATAAAGGTGTTATTAGGATTATACTTTCTGTCCTTTTCTATCTGCAAGCTCAATCTGAGGTAATTTGGAAATCAGCATTCTGGATAGGACTTAGGCTTGAGAGTTTTTGGTTTTCACGGGCTGTAGTAATGGCCGAGTCTGTTCCAATATCGGAACCAAACCCATTTGTCAAGGATAAATGAAGATGTGCAACACATATGGAATGTTATGGTAAGTACATAACTTCTTTTTTGTCACATATTTTACCAGAAAACAAAAATGTTATGAGTAAATCATTGGCATATCAGTGCGGAGTGAAACTTATGACTGATGTTTGAGTTTCAAACTTCATGCCCTTCAGAAAGTTCACGCTAATGTACAACCTTTTTATTCTATCAACTTTCTAAGTTTGGAAGTGCACTATTAAAAATCTCTCTCTATTTTGGCATTTTGTCCCCCCATTATGTATGCCTTTGTCCACATATCTTGCTCAAAAAGGATGACAAGTATTTTTTAAGTTTCACTATACCACATGTGTATGCAGCATCTAAGGCAAAGGCATTATGCTGGTCTTTGTGGAGATACAGTGCAGTAACAAATTCACAGCTATCTGTGAAGCCTTGGTGGTCAGTGTGGCATTCCCCACAAATCCATGGAGCATAGGTGCCCTGCTTTAAACAGAACTTAAGACAGTTTCCTGGCTGGCAACACTGTTGTCAGCCATGTAACCTAACTTACGCCCAGAGAGTGTCATTAATATGCATTGTGTGCTACTGCTTGCCACACACAGTCACACAAACATGTAAACTCTGTGTAGGCTTTGCGCAAAGCCTACACAGAGTTTATTGAATCCTGGGGAATGTCTTCATCCCCCCAAGAAACACTACCTACCACTAGATTCTTAACAAAAAAGACTTTAATGCTCAAACCTTCATTTTCATCCTGCAGCTAAAACCTTATCCCTAGATATTGCCATAGATTACTTTAATTTCACTTTCCTAGTCATACTAAATAAACTGGTGCCATGCTGTACTTTGAGTAACTCAAACTGTGCTCTTTGGCTATCAAAAGTCAACAAACAGCTACTTAAATTAAGAGATAAAGCCTGCATACTTCGGCATACTAACAAATCTCAGGTCAGCCTAGATCACTATCACCAACTTAGAAGTAAAGCCAAAACTCAGATCAAACTAGAAAAAAACTGCTATAATGAAATTCAGCAAAAACACTATAACAACCCACAAAAATTCTATCCAGCTATTAAAAAAAAAACTCCTCAAGCCCAGCCAATGTTCAGCACCAACCCCATCAGCCGCAAGTAGTAATGACAGCATACCTACACAATTCAATGCATTCTTCACAAATTCTATACTATCACTTTCTAAGAACTACAACAATTCTCCTCTGACTATCCCAGTACCACCCAAGGAAGACAACAATACTTTTTTCTTTAAATCTCTCCAAACCAATACCATAAAAAATCAATTAGCAAATTAAACCTATAACTATAACATATAACCTATAACCCTTGCAGCAGACAACTTACTTGTAGAATTCCTTAAACTAGTAGCTGATGCCATCTCCTATCCAATCTCCATCCTGATTAACTGCTGTATCTCAGAATGCTGCATACCAGCAATTTGGAAAATATTATACATCATTTCTCTACATAAGGGAGTGAACTCCAATCATCATCTTCTTTCGGCTGTTCCCATTAGGGGTCGCCACAGCGGATCATCTGTTTCCATTTCTTCATGTCCTTTGCATCTTGCTCTGTCACACCAGCCACCTGCATATCCTCTCTCACCACATCCATAAACCTTATCTTAGGCCTTCCTCTTTTCCTGTTACCTTCATCCTTAGCATCTTTTCCCAATATACTCAGCATCCCTCCTCAGCCCATGTCCAAACCAACGTAATCTTGCCTGTCTGGCTTTGTCTCCAAACTTTCCAACCTGGGCTGACCCTCTAATATACTTATTCCTAATCCTGTCCACCCTCGTCACACCCAGTACAAATCTTAACATCTTTAACTCTGCCACATCCAGCTTTAACTCCTGCCTTTTTGTCAATGGCACCCTCTCCATCCCATATAACATAGATGGTCTCACTACCCTCTTGTAGACCTATCCTTTCACTCTTACTGGTACTCCTGTGTCACAAATCACTCCTGACACTCTTCTCCACCCAATCCATCCTGCCTGTACTCTCTTCTTTACCTCTCTTCCACACTCACCATTACTCTGAACTATTGATCCCAAGTATTTAAACTCACCCTCCTTCGCCACCTCTACTCCTTGCATCTTCACCATTGCTCTACCCTCCCTCTCATTCACACACATATATTCTGTCTTAGTCCTGCTGACCTTCATTCCTCTTCTCTCTAGAGCATATCTCCATCTCTCCAGGGTCTCCTCCACCTGTTCCATACTCTCACTTCGGATCACAATGTCATCTGTAAACATCATAGTCGACGGGGACTCCTGTCTGATCTCGTCTGTCAACCTGTCCATCACCATTGTAAATAAGAAAGGGCTCAGAGCTGATCCTTGATGTAATCCCACCGCCACCTTAAATGCATCTGTCACTCCCACCGCAGACCTCACCGCTGTCACACTACGCTCGTACATATCATGTACCATAAGGTCTCCAGTTACAGACACATAGCAATTTTATCTCCTTTATCTAAAGTAGCAAAAAAATGTATTCATACCCAGCTCATGAATTACCTATTATCTAACAATTTCCTAGGGTAATATGCAGCATGGTTTCTGCCCCAATCTTAGTACCACAGCTGCCCTTATACGTTTTACAAATAGAATCAACCAATATAGAAATGAAGGTAAACTAGTATCTTCCATCTATTGGACCTGTCCAAAGCTTTTGATAGCATCTCCCACGAGAAACCCCTCATTGAACTCTCTACCCTACAACTCAGTCACTCATGTATTGCATGGCTCCATAACTGTCTAACTGGCTGTCGACAAGCTCTTAAATGGCACCAAGATCTCTCATCTCTTTTGCTTTCACCATGGGGGTCCTCCCAGGGCTCAATTCTATGTCCTCTTCTGTTCAGTATCTTCACCAATAGACTTCATACCGCTACCCATCTTGCCTCCATTGTTCAGTATTCCTGTGACTCTACACTCATCTGCACTGCACCCACCCTACAACTTGAAGTAACTACACACCAGTCCCTCTCAGCTGTGGAATCCTGGTTCTCAAACTTACAAATGATTTTTAATCCAAGTAAAACTAAACTTGTGCTCTTTTACCCCAGCAAATCCATAGGCTCCCCATCCTCATATCAAATACACTATTCCAACAATACCATAATTGCTACAGTATCCCAAACAAAACTGCTAGGTGTTCTAATCGACAGTAGTAGGAAATTCATCAAACACATCGCAAGCTATCAAAAAGACTCATATAAAATTAAGAAACTCTATACAGAATCAAACGATTCCTCACAAAAGCTACAAGACAGGCAATTGCTAGAACCCTGTACTCTATACCCTGTTATATTCTTCACCTATCTTCACCAACCTAAAGAAAACTAGTGAAACTTGAAGCCTACTACAATAAAATGGCTAAATTTGCAGCAAGCTCCCCACACAGATAACACCTGCTCTGTCCTGCATCAACTCAACTGGTTAGAATTACCCCACTATTTAACATACACACAGCTCATCATTCCTACTACAGTCCTACACAGACACTCAACTCATGTCTTCCGTTCCTCAAACAAAGCTCTACTACAAATCATGAAATCTAACAACCGTGCCAGGAACTCTCTCTACTCCAGCTATGTCTCCAAAATTTGGAACACTGTTCCTATTCCTGTCATTGCTACTGCTAACCCAATTAATTAAAAAAATGCTTAAGATTCACCTGAATAACAAATGGCTTTTCCCATGCACTAGTCCTGTTTAAATCTCATTTACTTGTGTATTAGGTTCCCTACCTATGTCTTTCAATTAATGCCCATCGTATGGAATTATATAGTTACTCGTTTTTATTTTATTTATTTTTTATTTTACATTTGTTGGCTGGGCTAGTCTAGCTGGATACATGTCCATTTTCAGTAGAGGCCCAGGGAGATAAGCTCCAAGCATTAGTAAATTACAAAAAAGATTACAATAGTTAAAAAATGACTAAATTCAAATACAAAGAAATTAAAAAAGATTTAAGAGAATCAAAAATTGTTTCTTTGAATAATAGCTTGCAGGCTGTGCAAGGTTTAAAATACAATTGAGTACAAGGACAATTCAGTATTCTGAAAATAATGATTAGTAGACTACTTTTTACTTTAGTAGTACTTTTACTACTATATTCTCCCCTTCTCCCAACACCACTACCCATTTACTGTCCTCTAACATATTTCTAATTTGTAAAGTTCTCTTGTCTCTTGAATATACTCTCTGTACATAAATCTTATGTCTGTATTTTCTTTGCAAGATGTTTTTGAATTATTGGATGTATAAATGTCTATCCTTTCTACCATTGTGAATTTTATGGTACCTTCAAATTCTCCAATTTTAATGTGTACAAATTAATGTAGTCAGTGTAATTTATCTGTATCCTCTGTACAAGATGGCTTTGAACTACTGTATACATAAATGTCTGTCTTTTCCTTTAGTGTGAATTTTATGGTATAGTCAGTGTCCTATTCTAAAGTATACAAGTTAATGTAATCAGTGTAATTATGTTAATTGCCAATGGAGCTTTTCTCGCCAGGCCTCCCCTGAAAAACGGTACTGACCAAATCGGACTTTCCCAGTAAACAAATTTTAAATAAATAAAATAAAAAAGTTGGCAAAAATAGAGTCAAAAAATACATTTTTGGAGGTCATCTAATATGTTTCCAAATGAAAAAAACAAATCACATGATCAAAAGATAAAAAGCACATACAGGAAGGAAAGAACTTGTGCTAATTATAACACAGTTAAACTTACTGAACATACTAGTAATAATAGCAAAGCATTGTTTAAACATCTGAGACAGTGTATATTGTAAGAATAAAATAACAAATATGTATTCTGAATTAGATAATACTATCACCAAATTTGTTAAATTGGTGAATATGTTTGCCCATAAGTTATTTGATTTCTTATCCAGTATTGCTGGGAGGAATAAACAAAATGAAGTAAGGAATGATGATATATACTCTGCATTTTCTCCCAGCAACATTTATGCTGTGTTGAAGGAATTGAAATCTAAGTTGACTGATGGATCCAGTGGGTTAATTTGATATTTATTAAGCAATATTGCAAAACATCTATTGCTATGTATAACCAGCCTTTTTCAGAGAACAATGAAAATGGGTTTTGTCCCAGGATTATATAAAAGGGCAATTATGTGTACTAATCCTTTCACAGTAAGTCTAAAGTGCATGTCGGAAAAAAATGATTTAAGAAATTAACAACTGACAATTCAGGGTAAAGCAGGGTTAAAAATGTATAGGCATGGATTTTTCTGAGGGTCATTCCTGTTTAAATAATCTTATTAGCTTTTATTTAAATATCCTAAATGCACTTGATACTGTATTGGCAGCTGATGTTGTGTATTTAGATTTTTTCTAATGCTTTTGAAACAGTGCCTCACAATGAGATCTTAGAGACAATGCTAACACTGAGTGTTAATACTTATAATAAACTGGGTTGCTAAATGTCCACGTTGGTAGGAGTTGCAATGTGCATATTAGAAAGTGTATTTCTGGTGGGAAAGAGGTTATACTCCCCAGGATTAGATCCCCCAGGACTTGATTTTGGCCATTTATTATTTGTTATTTTCATTTCTAAATTTCCAACTATACAAAACCTCTGGGTTAGTAAACTAACTGCTGCTGATGAAATTGAGGCTGTTATAACCAATATTATGGATCAGAGAGTGCTACAGGAGTTAGGTGTTGAAAGGTATGGCATTTTATACAAAAGTAATGTATTATGTTACACTTTAGAACAAAAAAAAAATAGTTTATATCCATGTGCGTTTAATTATTTGTGAAATTTTTAGTCAAACATATTTAAAGACCTTGGGGTAATAGACTCTGGACTGAATTTTTATGTTTGTTTGAAATGCATGCTTAGGGAATCCTGTGGGCTAATGAAGGATTTTTTAAGATGCATTTCTAACGAGGATAGGAGCGTCTTTATTCCTCTATGTAAGTTGGTAGGCAGACCAATTATGGAATACTGTGCTTCTTTTGTGTGCACAATCAGACATGGTTAAAGAGGTTAGTGTGTGTACAAAAGACATTTACCAAGCAGATATTTAAAGTTGGGCATCTCCACTATAGTGATAGAATCAAACAACTGACTCTGTTTTTTTCTGTAGGATATAGGCTGTTAAGGGGAGATCTTCTGATCTTTAAAAGTTACAAAATGAAACGAGATCTTGGACTCAACATTAGGGGTAGAATTATGGAGCATGCATTAGATATCAGAAGTAATATCATTATCATTTAGCCAGCAGTAAGAATTTCTTTAAGGAACTCTCTATGATTAAAAAAAAACAAAAAAGAGTGAGTAGATTATGGAGCACCCTGCTAGTAAATATACGCAGAGTGGAGAGCATGACAATATTTAAAGGTGCATAATTCGGACTTCATCTGTTGCGGACACTTGAATGGCCTGTGATTTACCAACAGTTAACCACTCTAAGAGCTGTGCATGGAAGCTTGTCTAGGGACAGTGCACTGTCTACAAAGAACAAGTTGTAATGCATTAATATGATGGTTATTTTTTTCAGTTTCCTCACAATTCCTAAGAGATATGAATGCAGTAGGTTATATTTTGGAGGTAGAGATAAGGAGGCTTGCTATTTATATACATCTGACAGCAGCACTTGGATATATATTACTGTGTTCTACTTGCTCTTTCAGTTTCATCTCAGTTTGACATCAGATGGGTACATAGAAGGTGCTATGTTTTGTGGGTAGGATGAGGAGGCATGCAGTATATATGTATGTCAGTAGCCACTTGAAATATGACTCTGTCCATCTGTGCCTTCACATTCATCACAAACATCTGAGGGATATACAAAAGATTACTCCCTTTGGGAGGGTTATAATGAAGGATTTATGTATCCTTGTAAGCAATTGCCTTCTCATTTTAGTGTGAACTGCTGTTTTGTTAGCTTTGAACATATAACCTGGAATACAGCTTATTTCTTTTTTGAAATAAAAAATAAGACTGAATTTATCTCTCTTCTCTTGATTTTTGTTCAGGTCATCATTGAATGAAAAAGTTGAAAAAAAGGATCTAAAATGTACCTCTGAGCACATATAATTCCATGGCTTTTTGAGGCCTAGTGGCCCAAAGACCCCCCAGACTAATTTGATTTTCTCCACAATTGTTGCAGTTCAGTATTGATCAGTTAGGGTGTGTTGAAAGGATGCTGGAAACAGCAAAGTTGAAGAGTAAGACTCAATTTCTTTCCTTAGTCATGATTTTTATTCAGGCTGTTGCTGCATGAAGTTGTTTAAAATGTACTTCAAAGTATCCAGAAACCCATGTCTTCTGGACACCTAGCATCTCCCCAGATCTCCAACTTAAATTAGTTATTTTGCCTACAGATGTTAAAACACAGTTTTTCCCAGTGTTGAAAAAAAAAATGCAAGCAAGCAATCTGAAGATTAAGATAAAATCTGAGAAATGGAAGAAATCAGGGGAAGCTAGGATGGGAAGAAATCAGGGACAAGAGGCACCTGAGGATGTGTGCATATGGGGCTGCTATGGAGTCCCTCATCTATGACTATTTCACCTCAGGGCAACCCTTACTCAGCACATAGTGTAGACAAGCATTTCTGAGTCATGCAATGACTGATAAAATCATTTGACCTAGGATATAGTCTTGTATGAGAAAAATGAAGAATGAGAAAAATAAAGTGAAGTATTTTATTATCTGGCTTTCATCTCTGACTTGAATCCTAAAAGTGAAGGGAAACCTGTCCTCCAGGGTTCAATAAACTCTGTGTAGTCTTCACTCTGAGCCTACACAGAGATTGCATGTTGGCGCGCAATGCATATTAATGCCAAGCAACACACATAAGTTAGGTTTCATGACTGGCAACAATGTTGCTGGCCAGAAAACCATGTAAGCCAATGCAGATATCAATTCCTTGTACAACAGAGCATCTGTGGTCCAGGGCTTTGCAAATAGCTATGAATCTGTTAGTTAAACATATCTCACCAAAGGCCAACATAATGCAGGGACATAGTTACCATAGATGTCACATAGACATGTGGTAGAATGAAATTTAGACATACCTGTCATTACAAAATAATAAAATGAATGACGAGTAAAATGCAAACTTTATTACTTAAAATCACACCACATAAAAAAAAAAATGCAAGCAGTAAGCTCTTTCATTCCCTTCTTGGAACTTCATCAGACCTAATTGCATAATCCACTAACCCATTTAAATACCTAATTGGCTTACATGGGACCTAATAGTTTAATGCATTAACCCTTTCCTTTTCAAAACTACCTTAAAGTTTTCCCTGTCATTTAAACCATAGGTTCATAGGTGTGTACTAGGCTAATGGCCCTGGGGCCTTTATAAGCCTAGCCATAGGATTACCCTGGCATAGTGCCACCTGACCTAAGTTCCCAGTGTCTATGTCGAGTAGAGCCACTGGAGTTATCCCTGGGGTGAATTTTCTGTTTCCCTTCCACTCATCAAGATTTCTCTTGAAGAGGGTCAGCGATGTGCTCTTCTTGACATGTATGGGAAGTCTGTTCCATAGCATGGACAGTCTCTGGTTTATGAACCTGTCCCTCCAGCATGTTCTGTTAATTGTGGTAATGACGTTGAGGTCTCTGGAGTGTGTGGTGCGGAGGGGTTGGGATTTCCTTAGATGTAGCATTTCTAACAGAGCTGGGTCAGACATGGCTTTGTAAGTCAAGCAGAGATCGCCTCTAAGTAGGCTATATGAGACAGAGAATAGTTGGAGTTTTTTGAGTCTGTCCATAGAGGACAAGTGTTTGAGGCCTAGGATCCTCTTTGTGAGGTACTTTTGCAGCCTCTCCAGTTGTTGCAGGTGTCTAGTGAGGTACATGCCAAATGGGGCATTGTACTCGATGGTTGGCCTAATGAGGGAAGAGTAGAGGGAGACAATGACCTCTTTCTTCCTGAATGCAAAACCCTTAGTAATGAGATGTGCCACAAAGAAGGATGTTCTGACCACAGTGGCAATGTGGTAATCAAAAGAGAGGTTGCTGTCAACCTGTGTTCCCAGATCTGTTATAACGCCTTCTGTGTTCAGTGGACTACCATCAATGTGGTAATTCATGGGATCCGGGTTTTTCCCAAAGGGGGTGACTACACATTTTTTGGCACTGAGCTTAAGGCCATTGTTCTGACACCAGTCGTTGGTCACAGTGAGGCCATTCTGTAGGATGTCAACATCACTTGGGGAGTTAGTAATAGCTCCCAACTTGCAATCGTCTGTGAACTTTGTCAGTCAGAGTCCCTTTGTGTTGGCCTGGACTTCAGAGAAGTAGATACCACACAGGCGAGGACCAAACCCTGTTGGACTCCACTCATGACTAATCAGCAGTCTGACGTGGAGTCAGCTGCTTTCACACTGTGGGTTCTATCTGTGATCCAATTTGCAACCCACCTAGTGATCTAGGGGTTGATGCCAAGCTTAGTGAGTTTTTCTATGATTCCTGAGTGGGGAATGGTATCAAAAGCCTTGGCCAGCTCAAAGTAGGCTGTATGAACCACCTTGCCTTCATCCACAGCTCTGGTGACTGACTCAAAGAAGTCGACCAAGTTGAGCAGGCATGATCTACCCTTCACAAAACCAAACTGTGTGGGATCCAGAGTTTGGAGGTTCCCTATATCCTTGTTTATTAAGTCCATGATGATGCATTCTATAGCTTTGCATATCAGACTCGTCAGGCTAATGGGACAATAGTTCCTAGGGTCTGTAGTCACTCCTCCTTTGTGGAGAGGGATGACTGTAGCAGTGCACCATTCGGCAGGGACAAAGCCTGAGGTGAGGCTGTGATTGAACAGGGCACACAGGTAAGGTACCAGTTCACTCTGTAGTTCATGTAGAACACAACCAGGGATATTGTTAGGTCCCACAGAAGCTGTATTCTTGGCCTTGGACAATGCTGTTTTAACCTGTGCAGCAGTAATACTGGGTGCCTGGCAATCTACTGGTATTGTGATTGGTTCTTTGGGGGGGAGGGGTAAAGTTGGCATTGCATTTGTCGGCCAATATACTGGCAATATCTGTTAGCTCAGTATAGGAGGTACCATTGTGCAGTAGCTCAGAGCAAATCTGGGTATTGTCGTGCAGATTCTTTACATAACTATAGAAGGCCTTGTGGCTGTCTTTACTATCTGCTGCAATTCTGTTTTCATACCTAGCTTTAGAGGATTTGATGAGGGATCTCAACTTTTTATTGAGGCAGATAAGGGAGTTTTTCCATTCTTGGGACTTCACGTTATTCCGCATCAGTTTCCTCCTTCTGTTGTAGAGTTTATGGCAGGGGACCACCAGATTGTCTTCCTTTTTTTGGTGGAGAGTGTCTTGGTTCTGTTGGGTATGGTGAGATCCATGCATTTGTGTACGTGTCCGTACAGTGCACTGGTGTATGATTCTGTGGTCAGGCAACTATTCTCCATATGCATGGGTGCTGTTTTTAGGATCCCAAAGTTAGCTTTGGAGAAGTTTTTCATGGTGGTTACCTTTACTGGGGGGGGGGGGGGGGATGTGGATTTCCAAGGTGATTAGTTTGTGGTCGGATCTAACCAGGCAGGAGCTGACTATTGGTGTAGAGCAATGGTCACCCATGTTAGTAATGACCAGGTCAAGGATGTTGCTACCTCTAATGGGGATAAGAATGAGCTGGTCCAGGGCATTGGAATTAATGAACTCCAGGAAACGTTGGGCAAGTGTATTGGTACATGAGTAGTTTACTCAGTTAATGGAGGTGTAGTTGAAGTCACCTAGTAAGAGAGTGTTAAGTTGGAACCTAATATTCTCCAGGGTGCTTAGGAATGTGGAATGCGAGTCTTGAGACATGGTTGGGGCCCTATAGCAGGCTACGACCTGAATTGCTGTGTTACCCAATGTTAGCTGCACCTGAAATATCTCTGATGCATTATGATGGGCTACCAGTCTGGAGGTGTGTGAGTCCTTTATGAATATGGAAAAACCACCGTCTTTGGAGCTTCGGTCCAGGTTCTGGGGCCGAAAGGTGTGGAATGAGTTATAGCTTGGTAGTGCAGGGGTGCTTTCTGCTGCCTTGAACCAGGTCTCTGTTACAACACAAATATCAATGTTCTTCATTTTAAGGATTGCCTCAAGTGAGTGCATTTTGAGATTTAGACTTCTAACGTTGAGCAACATGACCCTTAGATTGCATTTGTTTGTAGCTGTTACAGTGGTACTTTGGTCTTTGGAACACTGCATAAAAAAGGCACTGTAGGAGTGGTAAGAGCCTTGGCCAGTATCCGGAAGCCCAGGGGTGACAGATGCAGGCCATCTCTGGCCTGCATCTGTCACCCCTGGGCTTCCGGATACAGGCCATCTCTGGCAAAGCATCGAGGTCTGTCAGTCATGTTATCCCAGGTAGACAGATACTGGATCCCCTTAGAGTGACACCAGAAACTTAGCCAATTGTTGAAATCAATCATTTTCTGCTTGTACTGTGGTATTATTCTGGGTGATGGTAGGATGCTGCTCACGGCTAGGGTCATACCTGCCTGAACTATATAATCTGAGAGCTCCCCCATGTCTCTCTTCATGTAATCCAGGGAGGTATGTCTCAGGTCATTACACCCACATGTACACTGACAGAGGCATATTTGTACCTGTTGTTGAGTGACCCGAGTGCGTGCATTATGTGTTGGCTCCTGGCACCTGACAGGCAGCTGACTGTTGGACATCAGTGTGCCTCACTATCGAGTCACCTATGACTAGTGTGTTGGGCATGCTGTTTTACCTTAGGGGCTTTGGTTGGGTGGCACACTGTTTAGGAGAGTTGTGTGTCTCATGATTAGTGTTGTCTTGTGGTGGTCGAGAGCTTTTCTGCCTTGGAGGTCTCTGCTATGTGGGTAAATTTTTGTTGAGAGCCTCAGCGAAAGTGGGTGTGTGGTTTGTGTTTTTATGTGAAAGCAGTGCTGGTGTGTGTTCCGGAGGGCTATGTGTTCCATGTGGTGTGGTCCAAGTGTTGACCTTCTCCTTTGACCAACTATTCCGGTCTTGGCTGGAGAGTGCGTGGCTTCCAATTTGGATATATAAGTGCTTCTCTCACAAGTCTGAGTGTTGGGAGGTAAGAGGAGAGGGTTATCAGTGTACATGAGGCAATTGCTACATTGCCTCAGGATGCCCAAGTTCACTATGTTAATAGGAGAAAGCACAGGGAACTGACCTTTAGACATGCCTGGAGGGGTGGGCATTGATAATAAGTACTAGATCTGTTTCCTTGTAGAACGTTTAGTGCTGGTAGCAGTTGTGTGTTACAATAATTGCTACAAGAAATGTGGTAAAGTGCTAGACTAATACGCTAGTATAAGTGCAGAAGAGGAGATAACTAGTAGATCTAAAGGAAAAATTGAAGAGCAGACTCTGGCACCACTCAGAAGCTTTCAAACAGTCCTGGATAAAGCAAGTCTGTATCTGGAATAGACTAGTTACAAGTAAGGTGGGAAACAAGAGCAAATATGGGCTTTTAAACTGGAAATTTGAAAGAAATAGAAGAAAAACTGCCCAAAAGGCCATTAAACAACAAATCTGGGCCAGAAACCACTTCTCTTGTGGTAGATAGGCTACCTAGTGCTTACCACTCCCACTGATAAGCTAGAAGGCTTCTCTCCAACACATAAAGGCTTGGGGAGCTCAGAAGCTTACAGTCTTGGACACAGCAAATCTGTATCTGGACTAGACTAGTTACAGGAAAAGGAGGAAACAAGCGCAAAAACAGGCTTTTAAGTCAGAAAGTTGAAAGAGATGGAAGAAACTGCCCAAAAGGCCAATAAACCACACATCTGGGCCAGAAACCACTCTTCTTGTGGTAGATAGGCTACCTAGTGCTTACCACTCCCACTGATAAGCTAGAAGGCTTCCCTCCAACACAGAAAGGCTTGGGGGGCTCAGAAGCTTACAAGCAGTCCTGGATACAGAAAATCTGTATGTGGACTAGACTAGTTACAGGAAAGGAGGGAAACAAGTGCAAATGCGGGCTTTTAGATCAGAAAGTTGAGAGAGATGGAAAAACTGCCCAAACAGCCAATAACTACAATTTCTGAGCCCAGAAACCACTCCTTATGTGGTAGATAGGTTACCTAGTGCTTACCGCTCCCACTGATAAGGTAGAAGGCTTCCCTCCAACACAGAAAGGCTTGGGGGCTCAGGAGCTTACATGCATTAAGCTTCATCTGCCAGCAATAGTCTCTCCATTCTAATTCATCCTCTGCATCTAACCTAAAATCATAATTATATACTTGGTCATTATTGAAAACTTAAAGTGCCTTGTTCCTTTCTTCTAAATGCTTTTGTTTTACATGTTTTGCTAAGGCATTACTAACATCTAGCTTACCTATGGCTCATAGATGTTCATGAACTCTCATGAAAAACACTCTTAATAGTTCTCCCTATATAAAATGCTGGGCACAATTCACAAAATGCAATATATATAACATACTTAGACTTACAATTAAATTGCTTAGATAACCTGATCTCATAATTTCTAGCTACAAGTTGAAATGTTGCACCTTCTTTTATATGCTGACAAAATCTACAATTCGTACACTTCATCTTGTCCACATTCAAAGTATCTAATGCAGACCCCTTAAAACTATTTTTCTTGAAAAATTCTTTTAAATTTTTCCCTTTTTTAGAAACAAAAACTGTGTTATCAAAAGTTCATTAAGAACCTCCAGTTATTTTTTATTATTGTCTTAATTTTATTTTCATCTACAGAATTCTCAAATACATCCTAGAGAATATTTTTTTTATTAAATGAAGTCTGATTATTTTCCACTTCATCATAGTTGTCTAATACATTTTCCCTTTTATTTTTAGCTGTTACCAATAGTCCTTCTACTAAGTCCCTGGGATAACCCCTCTCTTAAAACCTCTCTTTCAAATATTCACATTCTTTATTAAAAAAATCTGTAGCATCAGTTAACCTACTTATCCTAGTGAACTGCCACTTTGCTATATTTCTCTTAAGACTAAAACTATGCATACTATTAAAATGGAGATAACTATTGCTTTGCACATTTTTTTAAATGTTTGCTTTTAAAACATTTTAGATTTGTATACTATTAAATCCAAAAAATTAATAGTCTCTCTATTGTAATTAAGTATAAGCCTCAAGTAGTTAGTGGATTCATTAAAATACTTCATAAAAACTTGAAGTTCATTTTCAGAACCATGCCAAATAAGAAACAAATCATCTATAAAATGTTTATACAGTACTACATGCTTCTCAAAAACAGATTTGAATATAAATTCCTTGTCCCAGCCCATCATAAAAATGTTGGTATAACTTGGGGCCATCACTGCTTCTATTGCCATGCCATTAGTCTGTTTGTATTTCTCATTATTAAACTGGAAGAAATTATATGCTAAAATTACATCTAAATTCTCAGTAAACAATGTATAACTTGTCGACAACTAAACAAGCCTGAGGTCTGCAATTCCCTATTTACAACTTCCAACCCTTCTTCATTAGGTATCATTGTATATAAAGAAGCTACATCTGCAGTAAATAACCACATGGAGTTCTGCAATTTAACACTCTTTATCACATTTTTGATTCAAAAGAGTCTTTAATAAAAGACCTCCCTTGTAAAACATACCTTTGCAGAAATTTGTCCATATAAATAGCCAAAGGTTCTGTTTTATTGCCTTGGCTAGCCACTATTGGCCTAAAATCAGCACAATCTAAGTTTTTATGGACCTTTGGAAGCCCAAAAAAACTTCCTAATTTTGGCTTTCCCACTTTAAAAAAATTCTACTATGTATTGCTCAGTTAAATTGTCTGAAAACCATTCTTCTCTACGTGCATTCACTACACCATACATTTTTTTTTACTCTAGCCCAAGACACATTGTTGTAAAACTTGCTATTACTAAGAATGTTATTTATTTGTTCTACGTAGTATAAAGTGTCTAAAACCACAATTGCATTCCCTTTGTCTGCTTTATTAATATATAAATCATTTTTATTTTTCAAATCTGATAAAGCTTTTTTTTTTCTTCTTTAGTTAAATTATAGAAGATCGATTCACTTTTCTCATTTAACAGTTTTCTAATATTTTCAGAAGGTATTAAAAAAGGTTCAAGTTCACGCCATAATACTGGATTAAATACACTAGTTTTTTAAACAATATTTTACCACCTGCATTTTCTTGTTTATCAACATCAAAAACAAACATTTCAAATTAAGTTTTCTGACAAATTCTTTTAGAGCATTCACAGTCCCAGTCAAGTCCGCCCTTGCTGAGGGCACAAAAGTCAATCCTTTCCCTAATAGTGCTACGTGAAAATCATTTAGTAGAAGTTTGGCTAGATTGTCAGCTTTAAAAAGAATTTGTCACAGTACCTTTATGTTCATATATCTCCTGTTGAACTGCTTTTTGCCCTGAAAACCTCCTTGCCATCTTTTTTTCTTCCAGAAAAATTTTTTTTGTTTGTTTTTTGTTTTGACTGTTAATGTGTTTCCTGGGGGGTCCACTTTTAAATGTCAAAATTACGAAATCTCGACATTTAAAAAAGTACCCAAAACATTGAGATTTTAGAATCTCGACATTTAAAAGTGGGTTAAAAAAAAAGAGAGTAAAAGAAACTGTTTGCCCCCCTGCACCCCCCACATGCCCCCTACTTAAATATATCAACTCCGAGATCGCACTACATTGAAGAGAACAGTAAGTGCAACAGGAGCATTACTGTTCTCTTCACTGTAGCGTGATCTCGGAATTGGTATATTTAAGTAAGGGGGTGTGCGGGGTGCAGGGGGGCTTGTCCCCCTACAAACACTTTATTGAAGGTCTCTGTCTGTTTTTTTAACACACTTTTAAATGTCAAGATTCTGAAATCTCGATGTTTAGGTACTTTTTTTAAAAGTCGAGATTTCGGAATTTCGACATTTAAAAGTGGATCCTGTTCCTGGACCGCTACAGACTCCCACGATTCTTTGCCTGACCCTTTGTCATGATAAACATCCACCTTTTGAAAATTCCAGTTTGAATACCACTGTATTGCACCACGGTTATAATAGTTCCCTTGTTTCTTTTCTTTCCACTGCTTTTTTCCTGTCTCAGGCTCTTTTTCAGCTTGTTCGTCATCTGAGCTGATTCACATTCGTTTCCCTGCACCATTCTTCCTGGTTCCACTCCCCTCTTGTATATAGTCTCCACCTCTTTTATTATGCTCATCATTTTCATTGGAAGAAGGCCCCAACGTACTTGCATTGTGACTGAATATACAATTTAAGCCTTCTTCGTAGTCTTTTTTTATCACGGAAGAACTTTTTTAACTTGCGTTTCTTTTGAATTTCATTTTCACCCATGACTGTTCAGTTCGTTTTTTAAGGCTTTGTGGGATATTGTATATATCTGTCATTACCTTTGAGCAAGCTATGGGGACAAAGGTGTACATAATGGGGGGGGGGCAAAGGCCCAATAATAGGGACAGATATTTAATTCTGCAGATGAGGACACTTCCAAACTTAGAAAGTTAATAGAATAATTAGGTTGTACATTAGCATAAGCTGCCTGAAGGGCATGAAATTTGAAACTCAAATGTCAGTCATCTGTTTCTGGCTTCACTCCACAATGACATGCCAATAATTTACCAAAAAACAAAAATATAATGAGAAAAAGATCACAAATATGAGAGAAAGTCTGGACATTCTTCACCAATCAGGACAGATGAGCGGTATGCACTCAAATGTATGTAATATTGAGTCACATCAGAGCAGAGATCATCCCAGTGATATGACAGAAAGCAACAAATTTGATAAGGAAAACATCTGGACATCCTAGGAATTTCTGGACAGTTGAGAGGTATGAATGTGAAGTATATGGTTCAAACAGTACAGGACAGTGTATCTACAGTGCAGAGTATTGTGATATACCATTCCTGGCATTCTGTACTGAAGCTGTGTTAATCTGTAACAGGACATGGGACTGCTATGAAAAATGATCACTCGGGCAGTGTATTTATTGAATAGGGACACACAGATGAGTTGTAGGAATTAATACAGGGAATAAGGACAGGTGAAACTCCCTCATGTACAGCAAAGGATGACATGCCAATGGAAGATGGTTGTAGCAGCAACACCAAGCACGCATCTATATGCTACAGTATGGACTGTACATTAAAAATGTGTTTTCTGTGACTGTCACACAAGGTGACATACCAATGGGGAGGATGTCTGTGTGAGATAAACATCCTTACATGAATAATGCAGAAGACATCTGTCAGGGATCTGACATACAATTGGGATAGGGTACATACTGTGAAGATGTGCAGACTGATGTGCCTGAATATGAGTGTGCTTTCAGCAGAGGTCTCTAGCAAGGTGGCCTCAGGTAAAGGATCATGGAAAACATTACAATAGCCAACCACTATCATGGACAGTATCAGAACAATGCCACCACTAATCCCATGCCTCTGACATAACATATGTGATAAGAGATGAGTGTATACACTCACACACACACACACACACACACACACACACACACACACACACACACACACACACACTTGAACTATTATTATGCATTCACGCTGTATGAGGGTAACCTTGCACACTGTCCTGGCATTGTAACACATTTGCTGGAAGTGTTAGGAGGGATACTGCTATACCAGTATGCAACAAGTAAGGGCAATACAGGATAGTTGCCTTGTTTGTATGGTGTATGTATATATATATATATATATATATATATATATATATATATATATATATATATATATATACAGCACAATACACACTGTCATGGAAGAGAGATGCCATTAATTTTGTCAAACGCCTATGTATATAGTGTGTGCAGAAGCAGAACAGGTAGCACACATGCATGCATCTAGTTTAACAACTTGATTGGAGAAAGTCCGGTATATTCCACAGAAAGAATACCTAGGTATGGCCAATATATTGTGTGACAGCGCACTATGACAAAAGTGATACACTTCAGTTGTACGTCACTGGAAGATGTGTAGGGAGGTACATGAGGAAGGGTGCATTGTATACAGTTATTGGTATGATGAAGGCTGGGAACCATGAAGTTATTATGACCTCTCTGATGTTTGTGTACTTTACATAACCTGTACTTGTGTTGCATTCAATGGAATAGTCAGCAATGTCCACATGCCGGTGGATAGACCCCTTACCCTCTACCCTAGGACATGGGTCACATACCTTTTGGTCTGATTATAGGGTGTGATGTCCACATTAAACTTGGATGGTGTGTCTTTTTCCTGATTCAACAAATTCCTTCATGTTTCTTGTCTATACAGGTGTTGTCATGGCTGTGGCAGCAGTTTTTGGTATGTGTTGATGCTGTATGTATTAGACTAATATCAAAGTTGGAGTCAATGATTGCCCACAAGCTGTGGTCCTTCAGGCAGATCTTTGGACACAGCATGTGTATGTCATCTGTGATGTCCATTACTTAACCACTGGGCAGGAAGGGGCCTAGTAGTCACCTTTGATGTACCAACCTGATCACTGGACCTGAGGTATATGTCATGTCACACATTTCACCATAGTGATACACTGGTCTACCCATTTGGTGATATAGCTGTTGATGGCCGCAGATTATCTGCGATGTTTTCACAGCTCATTGATTCTGTGTGATAGGCCTGAATGCAGGTAAGACGTATACTGCCTATTGTGATCTGGCCTAGGGTTTTGACACAATCACTCAACTGATTTAAGACTTAATTCCTTAATCATTGAGAAGACCCCCAAGCTGGGGATTAAGTCTTAAATCAGTTGATGGGTAACCAGTTGGCTCACTGACAGAACACATAATGTGAAATTTGGTGAATCAGTCTGTATCAGCAGAACTGTCACTTTTGGCAAACCCCAGGGATCTGTGCTTGGCCCTTCACTGTTTGAACTGTATTTTCTCAACAGTTCAGGCTAAAATATATGGCCTTTGAATTACTAAGTTTGCTGATTCTTACATATTGTATGCAGTCATTGAGTACACCAATAGTGATTACATAGTAGAGGAGGAGCTGACGCACACAACCGAATGGTGACAAAGGCACATGTTGCACAAATAAATGCAGAAATGTGTGTTTGTAATGTTGTCCATCTGAAAAGTGGAGTCCCATGTTAATCACAGCATTGACAACAATCCTGCTATGCCAAAACCCAGTGATACAAGCACTGGGAACACATGTAGATGGCAATCTGAACGTTGACCGCCAAGTGTCCACACTGCTTTTGAAAGTCTTTGCTGTGCACATCATAAGTCACACCATCGTATTGAGATCTTAGGATTGTATGACAGCAGTGTAGTTCATGGGTTCATAGGTAGATACTAGGCTCTCTGCCCTAGGGCATTTATAAGCCTAGCCAGAGTGTATTTGGCTTCCACCTCCCTATTAGATTAGCCTACTGTGCCTCTGTAAAGTAGGTCACAGAAGGTACCCTTTTAAGATTAGTTTACTGTGCCTCTGTCTAGCAGGGACACAGGAGAGATCCCGGATTGCCGTACTTTACAAGAACACATTAAATGTCACACTAAACCCTACTCAACCACCCAAGACCTCCAATGCTGAAATACTGTCTCTAAAACTACAACTCAACAAACAAAAAAGCTTAAATCTAATTGGGATCTATATCCCCCCTGGGAATAACTCTGACACACTGGAGAATACTCTAAATTGGTTAGCTAACAACTGCCCTCAAGAAACTATAGTGTTGGGTGATGTCAACATTGATTGGAACCTATGCCTATCGGATTCCAACCCCACTCATATAAACCTCCATGGATTCTCTCAGACTATATCCTCATCCACCAGAATAGGTAATTCCAACCAAAAAGAGAGTATCCTTGATTGGATACTCATTAATACTCATCCCCATATGTATACATCTGGAACCATTCCCAATGACCTCAGTGATCACCTCATTACATATATTAGAAAAGACAAAATAGAAATCTCTAAACTGCCCATTTACAGGTCTGTCAGGAATAAGAAAATGTTCGACCTCGCAAAATTTCAAATGGAACTTAAATCTTGTAATTGGTCAATGCTAAAGTATCTTCCCCTGGATGATGCTGTAACAAATTTTAACTCCACATTCCTAAGCATACTAGATTCTCATGCTCCAAAAAGATCATTCAGAATTAAAGCACAAATAGTACCTTGGCTAACAAAAGACTCCATATCAAAAATCAAACTCAGACACAAAGCATGGGACAATTGGCGTGCAACAAAGTGACCCCTAGACCGCATTAAATTCTAACAGCTAAGGAATGAGACTAAAAAGGCCATTACAAATGACAAAAAAGATTACTACTGCCAACTGCAATATAAACATCAAAACAATCCTCAAAAGTTCTGGGTGGACTTAAATAATCTTCTCCAACCGGGTAAATCCAACACTCCAACCCCAGGAACATTCATTGATAAAAGCCCAGTAGAAGTAGCAAATACATTTAATACTTACATTACAGAGACTATTCAATCCTTAGCCAACCAACTATCGGCTACCAGGACCTCAGTAACAGACCCCATATCTAAGTCGCTCATCTCCCTTAACCTCCAACCTGTCTCCACTTCCCTCATCCGATCTTTATTGAAAAAGCTAAAGCCAACTACCCTTTCTGCAGATCTTCTACCAGCCGAATATCTGCAAAAAGCTGCAGATGTCATAGCATATCCCGTCTCAATCCTAATTAATCGGACCATAACCGAGTCCACAATCCCCTCAATATGGAAAATATCCTATGTTATACCACTCCATAAAGGGAGCTCATCCATAGAACTTTCAAACTATAGGCCAATAGCCATATTGTCACCACTTGCCAAAATCATGGAAAAATGTGTACAAAAACAACTTCTACACTATCTTACCCAGAATAATCTACTAGCCAATTCTCAACACGGATTCAGACCCCACCATAGCACAACCACTGCCCTTCTTTCTTTTACCGACACTATTAACCATAACTGGAATGATAAAAGAATATCCTCGGCTCTCTTTTTGGACTTGTCTAAAGCCTTCGATATGGTTGACCACCAGCTACTACTCCATACTTTGAAAACCCTGAACTTAGACAACCAAGCCATAAACTGGTTTTATGCTTACCTGTCTGATAGGCAACAAGCAGTACTCTGGCAGAATAAGCTCTTGCGCCTATTATCTAATACCATAGGGGTTCCTCAAGGCTCTATATTAGGACCTCTTCTCTTTTCAGTCTTTATCAATGACCTCTATACAGTCATCCCTGAGGCCTCTTGTATTCAATATGCAGACGACTCTACATTAGTTTGTTCTGATACTTCCCCAGTTAATTTGCTATCTACAACCCAGCACATTTTTACTGCAGTAGAAATTGGCTATCAGGGCGTCATTTGATCTTGAACCCAAACAAAACCAAACTACTACTCTTCCATCCAACCCATAAACCCTCTCCCATATCATTTACCATACAATCCAACAATGGGACTATCATCTCCCCAGACTCCTATACTAAACTATTAGGAGTTACAATAGACAATAAACTTAAATTCGACATGCACATTAACCATACCATTAAAACAGTTAACAAGAAACTCGGGTCATTGTACAGGATTAAAACTTTCCTAACTCCAATTGCCAAAGTGGCCATTTCCCGCACACATCTTTTCTCTACCCTTCTCTATGCCTCTCCTGTGCTTACTAACCTTAACAAATCCGACCTAAACAAACTCTCATCTTGCTATAATCACATTGCCAGATTTGCAACTGGTATGCCCTATAGAACTCACCACTGCACTAACCTAAAAAACCTAGGCTGGATAGAACTACCTAACCTTCTCCAGATGAACCAACTCATAGAAGCTTTTAAAATTCTCAAACAACCTGATAACACTCCTGCACTGAAAAAAATAATTCTTCCCTATTCCAATCTAAGCTGTCTTCGCTCATCAAATAGGCAACTTGTCCAAACAATCAAATCCCATAACTCAGGGGGTGACTCTCTGTTTGCCAATGTCATTGGAAAAATATGGAACTCCCTCCCCTGTAACCTTACTCTTACTACCTCCCTGGTCCAATTCAAAAAGAAACTAAAACTCCATATTAAGTCACATTGGCTTTGCCAGTGCTCTAACCCAGATTAGCTCTCCTCATTTAACCTAGATTTCTTTCTCCCCATACTTATCCTAGTTTAACAACTTAACTTTTATCTTCAAAAGACCGAACACAATTTTTCCTTGTCCAATCTCTAACCATATCTGTAACCCCTAAACCTCTGTTAAAAAGACAACCTAAGGTATGAACCTATAACCTTAAACCAGACCATTGTATAGTACTCAAGCTCAAAGGCTGCTATTGTCCTTTAACCTAACATGCTTTATAATATTGTATAGGGACCATTGTATTTTTTTTTTTTTTTGGATAGCTATTGCTAGATTGTTTTTGTTATGATATATACTGTATATCTTTCTCCTTAACTGGACTACTAAATGTAATAATATGTAATATTGAACATGTATGTAACCTTCTGACATTGTGGAGCTTTTCTCCCCAGGCCTCCGCTGAAAATGGACATGTATCCAGTCGGACTATCCCGGTCAACAAATGTAAAATAAAAATAAATAAATTTGCGATTTCCCATCCACGCGTCCAAATTTCGCTTGAAGAGGGTCAGCGAGGGGCTATGTCTAACATGAATTGGGATTCTATTCCAGAGTAAGGGGAGCCTTTGGGAAATGAATCTGCCCCTCCAGCATGTCCTATTTATTTTGGTGCTGAGGTTTAGGTCCCTGGAGCGTGTAGCTCTAAGGGACTTGGAATTTTTGAGGTGGAGCATGTCCATTAATTCTGGGTTTGACATGTCTTTGTACGTCAGGCATAGATCGCCTCTGAGTAGGTGGTAAGCAACTGAGTAGAGCTGGAGTTTCTTTAGTCGAGCTGCATAGGACATCTGTTTGTAGCCCATGATCCTCTTGGTGAGGTACTTTTGGGGTCTCTCCAGTTGCTGCAGGTGTCGGGTAAGGTACATCCAAAAAGGGGCATTGTATTCAATTATGGGCCTGATGAGTGACGAGTAGAGGGGCACAATGACCTCTCTTGATCTAGATGCGAACCCTTTCGTGATAAGGTGGGCTATATAGAAGGTCTTTCTAACCACTTTGGCAACGTGATTATCAAAGGAGAGATTACTATCTACGTTGGTCCCCAAATCTCTAATTACTTCTTCCAGATTTAATGGATTACCACCTATGTGGTAATTTGTGGGCACCTTGTTTTTCCCAAAGGGATGACTATGCACTTTTAGCATTTAGCTTGAGGCCATGGCTCTGGCACCAAGCATCCGTCTCTGTGAGACCCTTTTGGAGGATGCTTGTGTCAGCTGGAGATTCGATTATGGCCCCCAGTTTGCAGTCATCTGCGAACTTTGTCAGCTATAATCCCCCCGTGTTAGCCTGAACCTCAGAGAAGTATATACCGAACAAGAGAGGTCCCAGAACTGAGCCCTGTGGGACACCACTTGTAACTGGTTTGGATTCGGACATGGCACCTGTGATTCTGACCATGTGGGTTCTATCTCTGAGCCAGTTTGCAACCCATCTTGCGATATAGGGGTTGATATTTAAGCTGGTAAGCTTATTTATGATGCCCGAGTGGGGTATTGTGTCGAAGGCTTTTGTGAGGTCCAGGTAGGCTGTGTGGACTACCTTGCCCTCATCTATGGCTTTGGTAACTGTTTCAAAGAAATCAACTAGGTTTAAGAGGCAAGATCTGCCCTTAACAAAGCCAAATTGGGTAGGGTCCAGTGTTTGGAGGCTCCCAATGTCTTTGTTTATGAGTTCCATGATAATACGCTCCATAGCTTTACAGACCAGACTAGTCAGGCTTATGGGGTGATAGTTTCCGGGGTCCGTTGTGGCACCACCTTTGTGGAGTGGGACCACTGTAGCTGTATGCCATTCTTTGGGTACATATCCTGTAGTAAGGCTAAGTTTGAACAGTGACTTAATGTGAGGGTTCAGTTCTTCTTGGAGCTCGTGTAAGACACAGCCTGGGACACCGTCCGGTCCCATAGATGTTGTGTGTTTTGCTTTGGAGAGGGCAGCTTTCACCTGTGCATCTGTGATGTCAGGGAGGTTACATTCAGTTGGGATAGGCGTTTGCTCCTTTGGGGGGAAGGGGGGGTAGAAGTTTGCGCTGAATCTGTCTGCCAGGATGTTGGCTATGTCTGTAGGTTCGGTATATTTTGTACCTTTATGCAACAATTCAGAGCATATCTGGGAGTTTCCGCCCATGTTTCTGACATAACTAAAGAAGGCCTTGTGATTATCTTTAGTGTCTAGGGCAATTTTTCTTTCTAAACTGGCCTTTGATGATTTTATGAGGGATCGAAGTTTCTTGCTAATACTGATCAGAGATGCCTTCCCTTTTTGGGATTTTGCTCTGTCATGTAGTAGCTTCCTCCTTCTGTTGTATAACTTATTTATGGCCGGGGTCCACCAAACCAGTCTCCTGTTTTTGGAGGAGTGAGTCTTGGTTTTATTTGGGATAGCATGATCCATGCATTCCTGCAGGTGCTCATAGAATGCATTTGTAAAGGATTCTGCGGATTGGGCTGTATTATCCTCTGGCCCAGGGGCTTTGAAGGATTCCACCTCAGTCTTGAGAAGTGCAAAGTTCAAAACACTTATTTTAGATGTACCTCGCCAGACACGTGTAGCAGCTGGGGACACCACAGGGCTTTCTCAGCAAGATAACACAGGGCCTACAAACCATGCCATCATGTATGTGGATAAATTAAAAGCCATGTCAATATAATCTTTATTGTATAGGATGAGGTGACTTCTGCCTGGCCTCCAGACCAGCCTGTGACCCTGCCATAGTGTGAGTACTGCATATCAAAAAATGTGATATAGATGATGACATCAGCAGTGTCTGTTGAGGAGAATATAACAGCATCTCACATGCTGGTGTAAAATGCTCTCTGTAATGTCAAGCATTAACACACACACACACACACACACACACACACACACACACACACACACACACACTTGATCGCAATGAGAATAGAACCCCTTCCCATCTAAGTATACAGACAACAGAACCCAGTACTTTATGCTAGTGCCACGGCAGAAATCTGGTTTATACAGGAGCGCAGGTGAACGTATTGTAGATGACATCAGCAGGCCATGAGGGAGACAAGAGGTTGGGAGGCTTGAATGTAGGCATGTGCAAGTATAAAAATACTGATCATCCATGTCATTGGAGAAGTAACTATAGGATACACAATTCTGTTCTGTTGTCTAGACACATACACCCACCAAGTCAACTGCTTTGAGGACAGAACCCTTACCTAAGCATACAGTATTCAGAACCCAGTACTTTACACAAGCACCATGGCACAAGTCTGGTTTATTCAAGAGTGCAGGTGAACTTATAGTAGATGACGTCAGCATGGCATGTGTGGACAACAGGTTGGGAGGTCTGCATAGGCACATGGCTTCATAGCCTCATATATGGCCACTAGTCTAATAGCACTAGGGTGTTTAGAAGCCTAGCTGTGTAAAAACACAAGTCCCCATACTGAGCAGAGTTGGACGGTCTTGTTTAGCAGAATGAGTTTGCAAGTAGCACCAACTGGCCCTGTCCATGAGGGACATATATGCCAGCCCAGAGGTGACTTTACAGTCACCCAGCTAGTACTCAAGGTTGCGCTTAAACAGGGTCATTGAGGAGTATTGCTTCACATGCAGTGGGAGCCTATTACAGATTGTGAATAATTTTGGGCCGTATCTCTCTCCCCAGCATGTTATAGTTGTCATGGTCTAGGTTGAGGACCCTGGGGCAAATTATTCTTGTCCGATTTGAATTGCGGATGTTCATCATTTCCAGAAGGGCAGGGTTTGAGACTGCTCTGCAGGCAGGCATAGGTCACCTCTCAATAGCCTGCATGATACCGAGGACAGTGACATATGTCAGTCTTTCCAAATATGTCATGTTTGGAAGCCTGGGATTCTCCCAGGCTCAACCCTGTTTTCTCCACTTTCTGCAGGTGTCTGGTGAGGTACAGAAAGATGTGAGCATTGTACCCCATTATTGGTACAATAAAGATAGAGTACAGCAGAGGTAAGACTACCCTGGTCTTGGATGTGATATCCATATGTATGATGTGCACAATGCAGTTTGTGTGTGTCACCACTATGGGCACATAGTGATGAAAAGTGTAGATTGCTGTCAGCATGTGTTACCAAGTTTCACAACACTGTGTTTGAGTTTAGAGGGGTGCTATGTATAACAAAATTAGGAGGGGTACTTCATTGACAAAAGGGACAATGAGTCATTGTATGCTTTAAAATTCCGTCCATGAATTTGACACCAATCGTTAGTCTGTGTCAGCCCCTTCTGTAATACGTTACCATCATTGGAGGACTCTATATGATTGTATCCAGTTAACAGTCATGTGCAGACGTGGTAAACTACAGGCCCTCTACTGTTGCTTGTGCTTCAGGGAAGTATGTTCCAGTCAGTCGAGGGCCCAGCACAGATCCTTGTGGTATTCCAGTGGTGAGTGGGCTAGTGGTGGAGATGCAGTCCCCAACTTTGAGTGTGTGTTTGTTCTGTCATTGAGACAGTTGGCTGTCCATCTAGTGCTGTATGGCCTAATTCCCAGATGGGAGATCTTCACTATGGCATGAATGGAGGATAGTGTCAAAGGCTTTAGATAACTCAGTATAGGCATTATGTTTTGTTATCCCTCATCCAGGTCTTTGGGATCAGTATCCAAGAAGTCCACAAGGATCACTAAGCAAGATCTACCCTTGACAAAACCAAAATGGGTAGGATCAAGTGTGTTGAAGGTTACCTATGTCCCTGTGGATATGGTCCATGCTGATTCCTGCACAAGCCTTGCAGATAAGACTTTTTCATGTGTGGGTCAATAGTTGTAGTTCTGCATGTTACCAGATTGATGTGCATTGCATAGCACATTTGATATTATATTTTGCAGTGTGGTTGTTGTGTGTGGAAAAAGTCCTGAGACTCCAGGGTTGCAGTGCTTGCGGGGAGGGGTGAAAACACATGGTTGTATTGTAAATATGTGGCATACTGTTAGGGCTGTCAGTTTGCAATGTTTCCACATGTAATGTCATGTCCTACACAGGAAATGGACAGTAAACAGCAGTAATACAGCATAATGTGTACATTTCCATAGTGTGGGGAGCAGCAGGATTAAGCGAAAGTTATCCAAGTGCATATGCATGCGAGATACACTTGCTTGCATGTAGGTAAGTAGTGCACAAACTCGAGCCACATTACTAAAGACTGACAGTTATTGAGTCAGTGAAGTGCACCTGCTGCTTAATTGACTTTGTGGCAGCATTTGTTAATGCACTGATGCATTGTTTTTTTTTTTTTTTTTTTTTGGCCAGATAGTACTGGGTTCGAATACAGATGTTTCTAATACTTTAAAATACTTTTCATTACAGAGTGATAAACCAATGACATGAACTGTTTATACGAGATGTATTGTTGTGTGTTGGCATAGCGCAGCAGGGTTAAGCAGCATTGCATGGAGATAACTGCAGCATTTTGCTACTGCTCACTGTCACACTGCATTGGTGTGCGATGCGCATCTGCTCGGAAACATGGAGCCCAAAAAGTGAAGGGATCCATTGCTTTTTCTGCTACTTATGTGTGTTTTCTGAGATTCTGTTTTTTTTGACCAAATTAAAGGAATTAAAATGGGGTAGATAGGAAAGGAGTGGAATGGTGAGGAAGCAGGGGGAAGAACAAAGGGAAAGCAGGGCAGGAATGTGCAGGAGGGAGGAAGGATTGAACCATATCTATCCATTTCTTTAACAGTGCAAAGTAAACACATGTGCAAAATATTACCTGAATTTGGACTGTCCCCTCCAGAGAGAGATGGGTGACTACAACACAGTCATGTTGTGTAGCCAATTGGACCAAATCAAATGTGTCACAAAGACACCTGCAAAATGGAGAACTAGGTATGGGACAATTTTTCTTTCTTTATTTGAAACACAGATGCCCATTTTTATTTTTATTTTTCTTGAGTGAGTGTCATGTTGGGTAAGAGATGTAGGTATGTCTGGGTCAGGTAAGTTGAGTAGGTGAGGAAGCAGTTGCAGACAGACGAGACAGGGGCAGTGATGGACACAAATGGTTGGGAGGCACAGTTATCGGGGTGAGTGTGGGGAAATCCAGAACCCATGGACATCAAGCTAGATGAAAGTGAGAATCTAGACCTCGCCCACTGGACTGTTGTTAGTGTCACCTCACTCTGCCACTGGCTGGAGTACTTGATATCTCCTCCTACTATTCGTAAAATGAGGGAGAGCAGCCTCTGCAGCTGGCATAGGCTTGCACAAACAGTGTGGCACACAACCGTACACATCATCCTTGGATTCTCGGTGAGGGTGATTAAAATCATTTCCACTACTGCTCCAGGAAGGTACTGCAGGGCTACCTGAGGGGGGCAGCAGAGGTGGTGCTGCCAGGTTGGTTCCTGGACATGCTGGGCAATAGTGCTGCAGCTGGTGGAGGGGGGGGGGCAGCAGATCCTGTGGTGCAGTCCTACCCCTATGTACTGTGGAGCTTTTTGTGATGTGATACAATGGAAGACATGACACATTTTGACGATTTATAATAAAATACAACAAAAAATAAAAAAAATAAGACAGAAGGGTTGAGGTGAGAGAAAAAAGAGACAAGATTAATACTTTCCTTTGTGACATACAATGCATTAATACAATTATTTGGCTCTGTTATCTTATCCTTTACTTTTAAGACTACCACCTCCTAACAGAAAACTTTTACATTTAACTCTACCATCTCCTAACAGATGCACACTATACTGCAGATTGCAGCAAGTGCTCCTTGACATGTGGATATATTGTACATGTGTGTTCCAATTATAGAGATTACAGTTTACAGCAGGCATGTGGCATTTGTGTAGAGCTTTTACTTTAAACCGTTGAATTACTCATAATTGAAGAATTAACAGTATTGTAAAGTTGGGAAGTGTGGTCTTTGAACTCACAACTTCCGGCTAAAGTCTAATATTGTATTCTTGGTTTGTGCTACATACTAATGCATGCATACTTGCTTTTACAATTGAGATATGGATGCTCAATTTGCTACAACTCTAAAATAGCAAAAAACTATCTTTAACTTTTAATGCTACAATAACACTAAACTTCTGCTGTATACATACCACATGCTTCCCTCATCCTCGCCAATCCCGCCCCATGGGTTCTTACATTGAGCCCCTTATCCATGGCATCTGTGGAAAAACAGAACTGAACACCGTTATGAATACCAGTCCTGCCTATATCAGCTTTGAAGTCTTAAAAGTACTCTCTGTAGTTGATACTTACACAGTTGTGGGATGTCTGCAGTCCTAAATTCCTCAATGCAACCACTGAGAGCATCCCTCTTCCTCTGCCGTAAGTCATTATAGTGATGCCTACAATGGTCACCAGTGCACAGGATACTGGTGGCACAGGTTACAGCCTGGGCCAAACTATCCCAAGTTTCTGACTTATATTAGGAGCCAGAATAGTCCCCTTGTAGAAGTCTGGCACTGTGGTGTTTAACTAGGAGTCCAATAAAAATCTTGGATTCCTGGACACCCCTTCTCTGTGCCTTAAACCTGGCACCTTCTTCAGAAATGCCTAAAATGTCTACCATGGATCAAGAGCAATGAAGAATGATGGTTTTCTGCCAGTTCCTGTCATTGTATTTACTTGGAGTGTGCACACTGTTTGAAAATGTTGTGCTCCACTTACCACCACACAAAAACTGTGCTTGGCATTGCGCACCTCCATGCACTATGTTTGTGCGATGGTAAGAGGAGTGCAGTAGTAGCAAGCAAAGCAAATTCAAGGTTATTGTTTGTACAGGCATTTGTGTATGTGTTAAATGTGAAGGCCATGGCAGTCTAGGTAGCAGAAATATACTTACAGGAGTATAGTACACAGTATACCCACCCACAGTCACACATTTGAGAATAAATGTGATAATACATAGATAAATGAATGCATAACTGATGCAATACTAGTGGCTCAGCCCTCATACATATAATTAATATCAGCTACACCATGTCAGGTGTTATAAGTGAGAGTAACTATAATGGGGAAGCGGAACAGTAATAGTGTATGGAATATGCTGTATTTGAACCCAGGACCATGTGTATGGCAGTCATACATTTACACGTGTTGTCACAAGAAGGTTGAGAAAACACTTGTCTGTGTTGCAGTTCATTGCTATAAACTGCAGTGTCACAACAGTAAAACAAAGGTTGCACACCCTGTTTTAGGACCCAGGACCATCTGTACTCCAGCTCTACGCTTAAAACACCTGCTGCCAGAGCACTAGTTATATTACATTCCCTATTTTACTACTCATTCTTAAGGTCTCACTGTTAACTGCAGCACAATGTTGCTTATCAGGTTTGCACGTTGCCCAGTACTATTAATTGAATGCATCTGGTTTCTATTTTTGGCTGTCTGGGTCCTGTCTGCTTCCTGGGAGGTCCAGTTGTCTAGTTTGCGCACTGCTGTCTTTTATGCAAATGAGATAAGCACAGCCAAACCTGACATTCATTTTCCCCATCTGTCATGCACTAAGCAGCACGTCCTGCAAATATTGGCCAATAAAAAAATAAAAAGTAAAAAGAATGAAAAGGGAGAGGTAGTTGAAATGAAGAAAAGCGACCTATGACATCCACACTAAAAATGTTAGTACACATGAGATATTACTACATAGGTCTGAATTTGAACTCATTCCAATGCACCTTCAGAACACCGGATGGCTGCTTATCCTTTTTTGCCACACAAACACCTTTGCAGCAAGGAACTTAACTCATTATGCACACAATCAACTGCAACAGCATCTACAGTGATACAAAACTATACAAGTATTTGTACATTTAGTAGTCTTGGATGTAGTACACCTAGTGATCGCACAATCTGCCATGATTATTGCTTGAAAATACACAGCTCTTACATTTCTGTCTTGTTGGCCATTATTCATGTATCTGAGCAGTAATTTGAGACATGCAGTGTGTAAGCCATTCTATATAATTGGTTTTAAAATGTGTGAGGCTATTAAGTGGAAATAATATCATACACAGTTGCCAAAAAATGAAGGGCGGGTTGGATGTGAAAGAACACCTGTGACTTTTGTGTGCTGCTTATTTACATTTCTAACCTTACATCTAACACATTGTAGATGTGACCTGACACACCCACTGGAAGTAAAATAGTCTGCAGTGCTGCTGTGTTTTCCTTCTCCCAAACACTAATCAGTCACAGTTGCAATCCATCAAAACCAAACATTGAGGGAGTGGCTGCACTATGTTTACATCCCTACACCGATCCAATTTTTTGGGATTCAGCAATTCTAATGAGTTCACACCTCATTTGCATCTTCACCATGCTGACAGCCCTGAATCTACACCATATAAAAAGGCAACCATGTAGCTAGGCAAACTGATGGTGAGGAGACTTGTTTAGGCAGAGAAGACTGAATATATGCTATTACTTTGGGATATATCTGTACAGAGACTTACTGAACTTTTGAAGGTATGCTTCCATTTGTTCAAATACATAGTGCATATGCTGGAATGTATTTAAGAAAACTCTTGAAGCAAAAGATTTTACACTTTTATCTGTATGCATTACTTACAAGTGTACTGATGGCATAGGCATGTTTACCAAACTGTTTCAGAGGTATACATGATTGCCAATGCATGAAAATGGAATGCGTTGTAATATGTATGTACAGATGTTTCAGGTGCAGTTCCTTTGATAGCACTTTTACCATTTATGAGGGTTTGTTAGCAAAATATGTCATTTCCCCTGTTCTTTTGGGGTGTGCAAAGGTGAGTTACTGTTATGACACAAGCAAGGACAGACTGTTCTTTTGTGGGTGGGGTGGGGAAGGTGAGTTAGTGTTTTGGTACAAACAAGGATATGTTTCTCTATTAGTGTGATACAAGGATAATGCACTCATTCCTATTATTACATAATTCACTCGAGGTTCAAGACTTACCTTGTAAATAACAGTTGACAGGGTTCTGTCCATGTAGACTCCTTTTCGTGGCTGTATTCCAAAAGTTTGGGAATATGCAGGAGAAACCAGCACAGAGTTTACACGGATGCTTTATAGCTTATTGAATAGCTCCACTGTGTTAGATTGGCTGATTAGCATGCAGTTCAGCTGCTTCTGCTGTAATTAACATACTTTTGTGTTTACCTTGTTTGTGGGAGAGAGGGTTTGCCTCTACACAGCACTTACTGAATCTAAAGCTTTACATAGCTGTGTGCACATCGAGCTGCAATGCTCACACTGTGAAAAACGACTGTGTAGGCTTTATTGAATCGTGGGGATCATCTATACTGACAACTTTAGTAATTATAACAAAAAAGTGATTTTCAAGAGAACATCTGTTGGCTTAGAAATAGAAACAAACTGGGGAAATCTAACCTACCTATAGTAAGCTTTATCAGAACAAGTGATTTAGAAACAAAGATGCCTGGGTGGAAGTAAAAATGTAGTATTAGTGACAAGAAAGAATTGCATTTCAATGAAAACATGCATATCTTGCATAAACTATGATGGAGTTAATACATTACAAACAGAATTAATATAACTTTTGTATACACAAGAGAACTGTTGTGATACAATACAAGGTTAAAAATAAAGAAGAGAATAGTTTCTAGACAAAAAAAGATTGCAGTACCCTAAGACTGCTGGGACACTTACAAGAGCAGTGCAAAGATAGTGTCATAGAAGATGACTGCCAAGAAAATTAAAAAAAAAAAATGGGGAGGGGGGGGGTGAGGCATCCCCTGAACAGCAGGTAACACTGATTGGGGAAGAGACAGATTGGCATAAGCAGAACCAAATAAGAACAAATGGTTGCTTCTCTCGGGAGGGTAAGAAATAGCTAATAGTGGAATATGAAAAGAATGACTCATCTTGTAAAATATTTCCAAAACATTAGCCATTTATTTTAATTATTTTTCTAAAGTAGCTCCAACTTGCATCTTTTGGCTTGTGTCCACAATTTCTGTAGCTGTTTGCATTTTAACAAGCTGTTACTTTTTAAAGATCTCAACCCATCTGGTCTCATTATAAAATTTCTCAAAGTTAAGGACAATGTTTGTTACATTGAACAGTGCACTCAGTGAAATAGCTTGCTATTCTCATGGATGTGCCTTTCTAGTTTTACAAGATCTTATTCAGGCAACAACCTTTCTTTTGTTTTCATACCAGACAGATGTTTAGGGCTCATATACTCACTGGAGAAATAGCAGTCTTAATTCGAACATCCCAGATATCTTAAGAATTGCATGACATAATGTAGATTGTGCATCTAAATTTACTGTAGGTTTGTTGCTGGACAGCAGTATGACCAGCACCATCTTTGACAACTGCAAACTGTTCACACCACAGAGTTATCAGCTAGCTTGTACAAGCACAAGCTTAACACGTCCAACCATGCCACAACTGACCTGGGTTAAGAAGAAAATCAAGAAGTTACAGGATTATCAGGGACATTTCTTTCCCACATTGTGCAGGAGTAGAGACCTGAGTAAATATCTAAACATCCCAGTGGAGGGTAGGATGACCTAAGTTTAAGAGCAGGTGTTGATGACAGGTTGCATTATGTGGGCAAGCAGGGATGCACTTGTATTATCATGATGCCATTGCATATCATTGTTTCAAGGAGGAAGATGTTATATGAGTCTCTGGTTACATTCTTCAGTAAAACAATTCCTCACTAGCAGTGAGAAGAGAAAGAAGTGGACAGGAAAGCTGAAAATGAGTGCATGGCTGAGAAGTACTTGGATGGTTTAAGTGATGGGGCCACTGTTTGCTAGAAAATATGAGAGGAGTGTCATGGCCAGGCAGCATCTTGTAACACTTTTTATTAAAAAAAATTGTGAAGGCCAGTGTATGTGGTACATATGGCAAGTTGACATACAAGAGCTAAATGCAAAATCATGTTCGATGAACTTCAGTGCAGAATAATATTAAGCATGCCCACAATAACTAGCTTAAACCCACAGTAGTATGCCATATCTAAGGGCATAAACACTTTATAGTATGGCTGAATATGCCCATGAAAGGAAATATTAAACATGTGTGAACGCAGCTAAGGATCACATAGACCATACTGACAGCTGTTATGACACATGCTTATTAGGACAATACAACTATTACAATATGGCCTACTGCACATGCCTTAGTTATATAACAGAACACTGGTATATGCACAGGACATGGCTGCTCATAAGTGCAAACACAACACACTAGGATGTCCAACAGTAGATATGTTAAAGATGTACATTGTAACCAAAACAGTGGAGCACAAAACAGTCATGCAAAGAAAATAAAATTTGAAAAAAGTATGCAGCAAGGCTTATACTGTGTTAGAAATCTACAACAAGGAAAGCCATCTTTGTGCCCATATTATACATAGCAAGGAAACATTGACATAAGGATGTGTCATGACTGAAGTAGAGTTTAGCAATTTGCGGCAAAGGAATGTATGGCTTTGGAGGAATGCTAACAGCTGACATGGATCTAACCCATCCCCCACCATGGCATGTTACATAAGAAATTTTAGCAACTTTGGAGCCAGTATTCTCAGTGTGCATATTTAACACAAATATGGAATGTAACACGACTGAGACCTGGTTAACTTATGGCATAACATTGATCTGACACTTTATAGACCCTCACATAATACTGTGTGTATTCTCTGTGAGGCACATTGAACATATGTGGACATTGCTATGGAATTAATAAAAGACATGGTTTTGGCAAACATCATACAGCAATACAAACACACATTATACACCACAAAACATTACAACTAGGTTAGCCATACAATGCAGTGTAGGACATTGCATAATGCTAAACAAGAAAGCAAGCTATATCCACGTCTTTTATGGTATCTACATGTGATACTATGCATTAAAAGATGAGCTAGCCACCAATATGTTACATAACTAAGCATATACATCATGTTTTCCAGTATTTATACCTCACACCAGTGCAAGTATATGTACTGTCTGTCCTGTAAGATGCAGGACCATGACAAAGTTAATTTCAGACAGTAACCAGTACATTTTGGAGGCATCTGTGCGCAGCATTTTCCTAAACAGTATAGTAGCAGTATGAAGAATGTCATGAAAACAGTACCAGTGTACATATACATGTATATGGCAATTCTGGCATGCCATCATGGCTGTTGGAACCATGATGTGGGACATGTAGTTAACCATTCCATATTAACAGATGCAGACTGTTCCTGTACTGTGCAGACTGTTCCTGTACTGTGCTGACTGAGGCATGGCTGGATACATTAATTGTATGTCACATCCATACAGCATTAAACTGTGCAGCCTTCACCTTTTGGCTTACCCCTCATAGGTAGAGCATCTGCTACTTATCATGCATGGTGAGGTATGTGTCTATGTAGAGTGAGTGAAGAACCAGATAACATGTTTGTCACTTGTCATGTACTGTATGTAGTTCACAGACATTGTTATACATGCTCACATACTAGGATTCTGCAGCATGCACATTGATGTACCATAGAAGGCTTGTATTTGACATGTATAGTGGTCCTGAGGAAATAAGTGTGTGGATATGCTTTGTATATCTTTGCTGCCACAGCCCATGTGCCAAACATAATACATAAACACACAACCTGTATGTGTGCTTAGCTGCATCTTGGAGTCATGCATATGTGAACATATGTAAGCATACCTATATGATGTATATCACTTAACTAGGCATTAATCTTATTTGGGGACATCTGATATGTTTGCAAATTTCCATCGTGTTTTGTGCTGTGTTAGCATGACCCTTAATGGCACAACACAACATAAATTACAGATGTTGAACACTGTGTAAATCATCACACTGAACTATGTATATAGGGTAACTATAGGCATACCAGTAGTGGAATGTTATGTGTCTGCACTGGTAATGGTCAGATAGATGTATAATGTGCCTTGTTAAATAATATGTATATTTAGTGGGGATTTCATTACAGACACAGCGTGTATGCATGACTAAGCAATTCATGTGCCGCTGAAATTTTCCATCTGCTCTGCGCTGTAATGAACGTGCTGTCAGCTGTACATACTGCTGCCGTTTCACACTAAATGTGTGCATGTAGATTACCACTGAGTGCACCAGTTGCTGCCTTACCTGATGAGAGATCATGATTCCAGAGACATGGTGCTATCTTTACGGAGCAGAAGTTCTGTGGCACAGAAGCTGTACCACAGCTGTACATGTACTTAGTACATGCAACAATGGCACAGAACACACAATGTATGCACCTTTGGGCCATACAATGTTATCTTGGTACAGAGTTAATAGGCCAACAATGGGAACCCTCAGTGTAAAAAGTTGTATATAAGCGGCAGCTGACAATACAGTACAGATGACAGATCTTTATCCATGATGTGCTCGATAAGTACCACAGCATATTGCAGCTCAAGATGCCTCAAATAAAACTGTATATTAGCATGATCTGCACTCACTGATGTGCCCACGCAGTGCCACAACTTACTGAAGAGCAGATTATTGACTAACCAGCATTACAATGGTCTGAATAGAGTACATGGGTGTGCCTAGCTAGCACCACAGCCTGAACAAGCTGTTACAAGTTCATAGGTTCATAGGTTCATACTAGGCTATCTGCCCAAGGGCATTTACAAGCCTAGCCCATAGTTTTGTGGCTTACGCCACCCCTTTAGTATGGGGAACTATACCCATTATTTTGCTGTGCCTCTGTTGAGCAGTGACACTGAGGTAATCCCTGGGGTATATCTGCGATCTCCCATCCATTGGTCAAGATTTCTCTTGAACAAGGCCAGCGAGGTGCTCTGCCTCACATATACCGGGATTTTATTCCACAGCATAGGGAGTCTTTGGGTGATGAATCTATCCCTCCAGCGTCCTATTAATAGCCGTGTCGAGGTTTAAGTCTCCCGCCCTTGTGGCTCTGACGGATCTAGATTTTTGAGGTGAAGCATATTCATCAAATCTGGGTTTGACATGGCCTTGTATGTTAGGCAAAGGTCACCTCTGAGCAAGCGGTGCGACTGAATAGAGCTGGAGTTCTTTCAGTCGGGCAGCATAGGACAGATGTTTGAGACCCTTTATCCTTTTGGTGAGGAACTTTTGTGGCCTCTCCAGCTGCTGCAAGTGTCGGGTCAGATACATTCCGAATGGGGCATTGTACTCAATCATTGGTCTGATGAGTGATGAGTATAGGGAGACTATGACCTCCCTTGATCTAGATGAGAATCCCTTCATGATAAGGTGGGCAATGTAGAAGGTCTTCCTAACTACTTTAGCTACATGGGTGTCGAATGACAGGCTACTATCAACCTGGGTCCCCAAGTCCCTGATAACTTCTTCTATGCTCAGTGGATTGCCACCTATTTGGTAGCTAGGGGTAACCTAGTGCCAAAAGTGTGCCCCTGTAGTCCTGTGGCTTACCGGGATGCAACTTCCTAGCAATTGAGAGGTTTGTTTGCACTTGAACATGCCAATGAATTACCACAGCCTACTGTACTTTTGCTTCTTACACAAAACACTGCTTATAAGTATGAACTTAACTGCACCTGCTGGTATGCCCATGTGGCACCTTTACAAAGTATAGCTCATACTCAAGCACATGCGTAGTTAGACCTTGTATATAACAGCTGATATTGGTCAGGATATATGACATTTACCCTGCACCGTTGTCGCCTCACAGCAAGAGGTTCTCCCATTCGATTCTCGGCTGGAGCTCCTTGTGTGTGGAGTCTGCATGTCTTCCCCGCGGTCGAGTGGCGTTGGAAAAACATGCATGAATGGGTGCACCTTCATTGAAGGTTGGCTGTCAGGCTGGCACCTTGGCACCATAAAAATCTGCTGCCAGTCATTAGCGGACCAGAGTTCCGCTGTGGTGACCCCTAAGCGGGAAAAGCCAAAAGAAGAAGAACAACCCTGTGTATGGCAAAGTTTCCCTACCATATCCTCAAAATATCCTGTTATGCTTCCTGTGCTTCTCATCTGAGTAATGCAGCAGCACATCCATGTACACATTTGTGGCTGTCTACACAACTAAAAAACTTTCACTATGGAAAAAATGCTCATAAGGATCAGGAAACAGGACAACACTGTAAATGTCTTCTAAAACTATACACTAGGGGAGAGTCATAGAAAATGCTATTAGAAGTTCACAAATTATATTGCTAACTCCAAACCAATAAAGAGAACTTTCCAAGTTTAAAGATTATTCCACAATTTCAACTGTCTTGAGATTAAAAGCTATGAAATTATTACTGTTATTTATTTATTGTCGTTAATTAATGTTATAATTTTAAAGGGTAATATGTGAGAGTTTTTGCAATTATAATTTTAGAGAATTGTATCTATGCATTTGACTTTATCTTTGTTAATATAAAGTATTTATTTACTGCATTAGGAGTCATTGCTGTATTTAGTATTTCATAATAAAAACCAAGTTTTCTAATAATCTTGTGATTATTTGCAGGTCACATTACACAGAAACTTATTTAAGTGAATGAAGGATGAAAGATCTAAACTTTTTTTTTATTTTAATATGTATTTTTAAATAATAAGTGTGTGCCATGATTCAGGAAGTTTGGATTGTCTGTCAGCATTGTTTGGAGGATTTTATTTATAGTGCTGGCCTGTTGCCTGAGCCTTATGAGCGTTTTACTGTGGTGAAGGTTTTTTGCCTTAAATGCATAGCTGTCTACACAACTGACATTCACGCACACTAGGTCAGTGATTAATTATCTTATGTCATGGAGGCAGTGATGATTGTCAGGGTCCCTGTGTGACAGTATTCCTTCCTGCACTGCCCACCCCAACATTGTACATGGTAGTCCCCTGGATTTCCGGAGTCCCTGTACAGGGGGATGGAGTGGACTGACTTTTTATCTGGTGCCACATTTCTGCAGGGAGTTGTAGGCATAACCCAAGCCATTGCATCTAGTATCCATGACAATAACCTGTGTATTTAATGTACATTACAGGCCTAGTTAATTTGCATAGTGGCAAATTACATGACCCTACCATTAAAGAGATATGATAGTCACATATCCAACTGTGCATATCAGGACATTCACACATGCAGTCTATTGCAGTGCCGGACTTGTGCAGCCTGTGCACAGCACTGCCATTGGTAGATGTCATAGTGTATAGTATGCCACTGGCCCATAATATTCTTCACTAGATGCAGTAGGATGGCATCCATCTCATGCCAGTCTTCAGCTGCATTTCTACTGTGGTGCTAGATTCCTTAAGGAGAATCAGCAACCTCCACACAGATGCTGATGGTTGGAACCTGGCAGGGCTAAAACTGTGGTTACAGTATACCCTTCCATCTGTATTTGATGTACATTCATGCATTTGTTACTTACTATGAAGCAATCTCTACTGCCTTTCATGGCTGGTAATGTGCAGAAGTATGCCATCACAGTAAACTGCTGTACTGTCCCAGTGGGATGCCTGCTCCATTATCTAAGGCTCACTTCACAATGTAATACAAATAAGCATTCTCTCTCTTTCTCACTTGCTGTCATTACTTGTAAAGAGCTAGTGGCATAGTTTGTGTCTTTCACAGTCACCCTGCAGTTATGAAGGGAGATTGATTCATATTAGTTGTGCCTTTAGTTAGGACAATGACGCAAATTTTTTTTTTTCATCTTTATAGGTTCTTAGTGTGTCCTGTTATGTCTCAGAATAATGATGAAACAGTACCATGCTAATTTACATGGCAGAGTTGTGATTATTCATAGGTTAGTACTAGGCTAATTGCCCCTTGTGGGTCATTTTAAGCCTAGCCAATTAGCCCACGTGAGAATCAAACCCTGCACCTTGTGTTTGGCAGGTAAACACCTTAACCATTATGCCACCCCCCCACCCCCATTCTCCTTCTTGTGACTTTGAATCACATGGACATATTGTCTTGTAGATCTTCAGTCCATAATGTGGGCCATGTTTCTGAATCCTGGTTATCATCGCTTGCTTTGCACTGGTGGTGGTGGTTTTGCCTTCTCCCAGTATCCATTTGTTTAAATGAGCTTGACTTAAGAATCACACTGTATGTGAGCATGACCATAACCTGTAATGACTGTGTCTAGTAGGTGACTATTGTATTACACAATCTTTATATTATTATTTTTATTTTATTTCTTTTCTAGATCATTGTCATTTTGTTGGCATTGGTATTTTCCTATTGCAAGCCACTGAGAAAGTTTTAAAGCTATGAATTGCTTACTTTGAGGCAGCTCCATTTCTTTTGTGAGACTTGATGATGATGATAAAATCAATAAATATTTTACTTATGGTGGTCTTGAGGCAGCAGTTTATTTGCTATTTCTACACTCATATGTTTGTTCTTCATAATGGTACTTATTGTATATATTTCTACATCTTTGAGGATCACGGCGAGGTTAAAAACAGCAAGAAACATTGCTGTAATTCAGAGATTTATTTTAAATAACATTGTTCATTTAGAAGATAGACGAAGACCATTTGCTATTGGCATATACTTTTTGAAGATTAAGAAACAGTAAGAATCTACTGTGCATTGATTTAACTTTACATATCAGCTGAAACTCTTGCTATTTTACATATCACATTTTGTGAGGGACAAAGCAAAACTGTGAGGCAAAATTAGGAATATCTCCTAAAATCGAAGACATTTAAGAGGTATGTCCTAGGAATATTTTAATGTGTGAACAGCAGGGTGAGTTGTTTGGCAACAGATTTCCCTTTATTGTAGGGTAAAAATGGATGCCAAGTGAATATAATTGTGGATCAATCAGATATCTCAGCTTTGTGGTTCATTTTATAGTGAGAATTAGTGAACATACCTAGCTGTTGAATCTACTCGATCAGTATTTTTAAACCTCACGAGCCATAAGGAAACAAACAATGTTATGTTGTCCTATCTCGCCTTAATTTTTGCTGGTTGGGTTCAGAACTGAGCATCAGTACCAACTTGGCCTAATATAAAAGCTCGAGAGCTTCCACTGGCTCGAGGCTAACCCCTATTCCATGATGTTTAGGGTAGATTACCCAGATCTCGTTTGCTGCTCAAGCGATCAAGGTGTTTTCTGGCTGGCTCATTGGCTAAGTAGTTTGTTATATATTTCTGTCATAATTCTTAATCTTTTCAGAGAAAACCTCTGTTCAGTACATTTTCTGTCATGTGCGACTAGTTACGAGTGTGGTTTACGTATTTAGATAGTCAAATTTACCCTCTCTGTTTATTAGAATTACTGTCCTCCACAAGCTCGTTTTCTTGGAGAGCTTTCCCCCCATCTATTGTGAACCCATTTAAGTTGGAGGGTTCTTAGTGACCCATTTAACTTAGAGGGCCGCTCTCCTACCCCCGTGTGCGTGTATTTTCCATTTGATATAGGAGAATCTGTTTTAGTTAGAGGATTCTTCCTCAAAATTTTCTGGTCCTTTAATCACTTTTTTCTACATGTTCTTTAGTGTTTGATATATAGTTTTATATATATATATATATATATATATATATATATATATATATATATATATACACTTGTGTGGTGCGTTTTTGTAGTAGGCTACCTTTTATTGGTTTAATGCCGTTTTTTGCAGAGTGTGTGTGTGTGTGTGTGTGTGTGTGTGTGTGTGTGTGTGTGTGTATATATATATATATATATATATATATTCTTTTTTGTGTTAACCTTATAGGCTTGTAGTTTTGATAGCCATTTTTTGACAAGTTAAATTTACAGTTGTTTATTATTGCTATTGGTAGTGCCTTTTTTCTTCAGTCATATCTAAAGAGCAAAAAGAGCATAAAGAACCTAGCCAGTCGGGGTTCAAAAAATGTGATCAGTGTAATCAAAAGATGTTGATTACTGATGGGTACATTAGCTGTGTTTATTGTCTTGATGCCTTCCATTTACAAGACCCTTGTACCATTTGCCATGGATTTAGTAGCAGGGTTCTGCTAGAGCGTAAAAACAAGCTTATTATCAGGTGCTTATTAAAGGTTCCCTTCTCAGAAACTTTAGAGGGATCCCAGAGCTCTAAACCATCATCTCCTTCTTCTTCCAAATCTGAAAAAGTGAGTAAAAGTTCTGCTTGGATCAGACAAATCTAAATCTACCTCTTTGGCTCCATCTGTGACCTCAGAGCTGGCAGAGTTGCTGACTAGGAACCGGTCTCTGATCTTGGAGGCAGTTACTCCTACTTTGAGATCACCCATTTTGGAAACGGCAAGATCTCCTTCGTTATCCTCTCGTTCCTCCAGGAGCTTATCTGATGATGACATGGAGCGAGTGGTGAAGAGACTGCTTCGAACACCGGCGCTGGCAAACATTTTATCGCCTCCAGCCTCAAAGGAATCAGAACCATCCAAAGCACCATCCCCATCCTCGATTCCTTTTCCGACCCGACTTGTGCTTTCGGAGCCAGAGATCTTGGTTCTGATAGTTATCGAGGCATCGGAACTGAGACTTCCCTTAGGTTCATCGGTTCTAACATCTGCTCCGACTTCCTCGGGTCCATCGGATTTCGAGGAGTCTAAGAGCAGACGTTCACCTGTCGGGTCCGGGGAGGGGAGTCGGCGAGGACAGTTGTCCAATCCAACTCTACCCCTCTTTGCCTTGGTGAGGTTGAGCTCGGTTCCTACATCAGCTTCGAAACCACCCGCTCTGCCTCAGGGTCGGTCCTGTGTCTCTTCGGAACCGAAGACATCTTTGGAGTGGGGCGAGGGGGCTTTTGAGATGATGGAGAGAGTGCGGTCACCCCAGGCAGCTCCACTCTCTGGCCCAGGTTCTCTTCCCTCCCAGGCACCTGTGTTGGTCTCATCATCACCCCCCCCCCCAGCATAGAGACCCGCGGCCCCATGAAGCCTCTGCTGGCAGCATCATCTCTTCCGAAATTTTACCAGAGTACCCCTCTGAGGAAGTCCCTTGAAAGAGATTGTGCAAGAGGAAGCACATAGACTCCCCTGATGAGTCTAGCACTTCAGATACTGACCTGGATGATTGAGAAGGTCCCCACGGTCCCCCTCTGAGGATGTCTCCTTTGCTGACATCCTTGAGATCCTTTAAACAGACGGGTGGCTGGAAGCCCACCAACCCTTCAGAGGATGAGTCGGTATACCTGGAGGCTTTTGGTTCTCGCCCTTTCACTTCCTGGGTGTCTCCTCCCTATGACCAGCTAATGAGTGTAATATCTCGTAAGGCTTGGACTTCTCCAGATAAGGTGGAGCCTGTTCCATGAAGGCCCAATAAATTCATTACATCTCCTACAGAAAAGGAATTTTTAACCAAAGGTGTCCCTGTAGATGCGATGGTGGTGGCAGCGGCCACCAAGAAGGAGTTGTCAGAGACCTCATCTCATCTGTCCACTCTCCACATAAAGAACTACAGACTATGGACAGATATGGAAAGTGTGCTTTTCCTTCAGCGGCATTTACACTGTGGTCACTGAATTACTTGACCCATTTACAAGACTTCAAAGAGATCTCATAAAAGAGCTGGGAGATGCTCTTCAGGGTACTGTAGCTTCGGGGATCGCAGATAGTTTCTTCCCAGCTCTCCATCCTCAACTCAGTTGTTAACTCCTCCATGTGACTGATTTCATATGCAGCTGATGGAGCGAGCAGGGCAGCAGGTACAGGAATTTCCTTAAGGAGACATTCCTGGATGCATTTATGCAATTTTGCTGAACTCTTCAAGTCTTTCTTCACCAATGCCCACTTTGATGGCTCGTCCCTTTTTGGACCAAAAGTGAAAGAAACTTTGACCAGGTGTGAACAGGAAGGGAAAACCTTGTCTGCTGTAGGAGTCCATTTTTCTGTCCCCACTAGACCTTATCCCAAAGGTCAGAAAGGTGGCAAAATGTGGTTCCGCAACTCTCAAAAAGGTTTTTCCGACACGTGATGAAACTTCCCCCAGGGACAGAGGAGAAGTAACAATGGAAGACACAGACCTCCCAGCAGAGGGGGTCCGCAGAATCAGGGCGACAGAGATGCGTTCTCTGGCAGGCCTTTCCAGCACTCCTGAATGGAGGTCTGCCTGTCCTTCTCTGCAGGCAGTCGGGGGACGCTTGTCACTGTACCCAAACGCCTGGCTAGAAATCAGTCAAGACAAGTGGGTACAGACAATCATATCCAGAGGTTATTTCATACCCTTTTCAACCCCCCCCTCCCCCATAAATCAGTCCATTCCATATATTCCACCTGGCCAGAGGGACTATGCAACATCAGAGATACACAAGTTGCTAGAAAAAAATGAGTCATCCAAAAGGTCCCTATATAAAAATGGACAGGTGATCCAGGAGACACTTACGCTTTAGACTGGGAGCCAGTCATTACCAGTTTCAAGCCCTGCCCTTTGGGCTCACTACAGACCCCAGAGTGTTCACCAAATGCATGGCAGTGGTTACGGCTTACTTGAGACGTCTAGGATTCTGTGTGTTTCCATACCTAGATGACTGGATCCTGACTGCCACCACCAAGCATCTACTACTGCAAGTGAGGGACGAAACCATACTTCTTTGTTCCAGGCTAGGCAATACAACAAATTTCAAAAAAATCTGCATTGTCTCCTTCACAGCATATTACTTTCTTAGGCAGAGAGTCGGGTTCAAAAGAGATGGTGGCAAAACTTACCCTAAGAGAATTCAATCTCTACACCATCAAATCAGGAGCTTGATATCAAGAAGAAAGTTTTAGGTGAGGTCTGTGTTACAGGTTCTGGGTACCATGGCAGCAGCAGTTCTTCTAGTACCTCTGGCACATCTTCACATGAGGGTCCTCCAGTGGTTACTCTTTGTCCAATGGTCCATGCAAGATCTGCCACCGTCACATCAGATAATTATCACAGATTCATGCAAGAAGGATCTTCTCTGATGGCTTCAAACGAATCAGTTATTCTTGGGCCGCCTGTTTGTATTACCACAACTGACTGCTGTACTGACCACAGACGTTTCCCAGATCAGGTGGGGGGGCATTATCTGGGAAAGACTGTTTGAGGCTTATGGCGAGAGCACTAGAACCACTTGCATATCAATGTCCTAGAGATGAGAGCAGTGCTCTATGCATTACAGGCATTCCGGGACTCTCTCCCTATAGGCACTATTGCATTTCAAACAGACAACATGTCAGTAGTGTGGTACATAAACAAGGAGGAACCAAATCGTATCCCCTATGTCGAGAGGCACAACAGGTATGGCAATGGGCTGTCTCTTATCAATGTTTTCTGATAGCAACGCACATCCAGGAAAATCCAACATGATAGCAGACAAACTCAGCAGAACGATTATGTTGCCTCACGAGTGGTCACTGAAACAAGAAGTTGCGAAAGAGATCTTCCTAAAATGGGGCCAACCTTGCTGCAACCTTTTCGCCACCTCCGTGAATGCCAAATGCAGCAGCTACTTTGCCCTCACCCCCCCCCCCCCGGGGAAGTCACCAAGGGATGCACTTGTACATGATTGGCCCCCCGGGACTTCTTTATGCCTTTCCACCCTTCCCCTTAATACCCAAAGTACTTCAGAAAGCCAGCACGTTGAACAGCACTATGATACTCATTGCACTTTACTGGCCTCAACAAATTTGGTTCCCCTTTCTCTGGGCCCATCTTCTGGAGGAACCATGGATTCTCGACCCAGTTCCAGACCTTTTGACCAACTCATTGGGAATGTTCCATCCAGACCCTCGAGTTGACAGCATGACTGCTCCAGTTCTACAAATAGCCAGGTGTTTCGATTTTTTCCCCTGCAGTTAAACATATCTTGATCTCTTCCCACACACCTTCTACCAGAAAACTGTATTCCAGTAAATGGAAAAGATTCTCATACTGGGCCATTAAACACAATATAGATCCTTTTACAGCTCCTGTCACAGCAGTTATAGAATTTCTCTCCAAACTTTTTGATGAGAGTGCAGCAGCAGCTACTATTAGGGTACAACTAGCAGCCATATCTAATTTCAATATTGGGGAAATGGGAATGTCTGTCATGTTCCACAAGTTATGCAAGGCCTTTCTGAAAGGTACCTTCCTGCTAAGACCCGCAGTCAGAGAACCTCCAGCCGCTTGGGACCTAAATTTTGTTCTAACTGCCTTTATCTTGCCACCCTTTGAACCTGTACCATCATGTGATATAAAGTTTTTGTCATGGAAAACTCTTTTCTTGGTAGCCATTATCTCTGCCAGATGGATGTCAGAACTCCAAGCCCTCTTTATATGCCATCCTTATATAGTTTTCCACGAAGACAGAGTATCCTTAAAAACTAATCCCTCTTTCTTGCCGAAAGTTTGTTCAGAAAACAATTTAAATCAATCTATTGAGTTGCCAGTGTTCTTCCCCAACTATAGCAACAAGGCAGAATATAAATTACATCAACTAGATGTACACAGACAGATATGCTTCTACTTGCACAGGACCAAAGATTTCAGAAAATTAGACCAGATTGTTTCCTTTTCAGACAAAAGGAAAGGATTGCCGTTTTTTAAAGTAACTCTGTCAAAATGGCTTAAAGACTGCATTTCCTTTTCATACAGCAATAATAAGACAATTACCAGGCAAAGTGAAAGGCCATTCCACAAGAGCAGTTGCAACGTCCTCTGCTTTCAAGCTAAACTTCCTATGGACTCTATCTGTGCAGCTGCCACATGGGTGAGACCTCATACCTTTATTACTCATTACAAAGTAGACATGGCCTCCCGGAACAGGTCTTCCTTTGGATCCACTGTACTGAAGAGTCAGTTTTCCTAAGCCACCCAAGGATAAAGGTGCTAGGAATGCTGTCCCAACCAACAAGAATTAAGGCGAGATAGGACAACATAACATTAAGAAGTTATGTACTCACCATAACGTTCCATGTTTGTTGTCCATCTCGCCATTATTCTTGCGTCCCACCCTCCTCCTCTCCTGGAGGATTGGGCGGATAATCTCCTGTGTGTTTGTGTGTGTGTGTGTGTGTGTGTGTGTGTGTGTGTGTGTGTGTGTTTGTATATGTATATATGTATATGTGTGTGTGTGTATGTAGATATGTTTTGGTTTTTTGGAATCTCTGGTTTCCTCATTTCTTTCAGCTAGACAAGATGGGTTTATAAATACATATAGATAATAGTGCTTTCACTTGCAAACAAGCTCTGGGTAATCTACCCTAAGCATCATGGGATAGGGTTAGCCTAGAGCCAGTGGAAGCTCTTGAGCTTTTGTATTAGGCCAAGTTGCAACCGATGCTTGGTTCTGAACCCGACCAGCAAGAATAAAGGCGAGATGGACAACAATCATGGAACATTATGGTGAGTACATAACTTCTTATTTATCCTTGATGAATTCATGCTATAGGGTAGCATAGTGGTGTAGTGGTCAGCAAAGCTGACAATACAAATCAGAATTCCCATTTACCTCTTTCTAGCTGCTTTGTATGTGAAGTTTGCATGTCCTTTGTCTGTATGGATGGAGTTTGCTAGGTGTTGAGATTTCTTAGCATATCCCAGTGAGGTGATGTAGGTGAATTAGTGATCTTTCATATTGCCCATAAAAGTATTTACTTTGGATGTGTTTGTGCGTGTGTGTGTGTGTGTGTGTGTGTGTGTGTGTGTGTGTGTGTGTGTGTGTGTGTGTGTGTGTGTGTATATGTGTGTGTGCTCATGCGTGTATGTGTATATGTACAAGCGAATCTTTTCATTTGGTATCTTGTTGAAAACTGTAAGTGCCAAGATATACCTTGGCTGTTATAAGACCCTGAAAAAGGTTAAGTGGATTATTGTAGAATGACTGAATTAAAGAAATGCATACCCGTGTTGTGGAGTTGTTCTTACTTCTGACACTTTACTTATCCTTCTTCCTTTGATAAAACTGCATTAAGGATTACTTCATGTTTTCTATGTACTGAATGCTCACTCCTAAACTTTGGTCTCTTTATTAAGTAGAGCCACTTAAAACAACCTCACAGTTCTGAATTTGCATTCATAGCATACATCTTACAACAGATGTCTTTAGTTGTACCTTTAAAGTACTCTGACTGGCCATATCTGAAGAGCAGTATACCTGTCACTTTCTGTCATGGTATACATTTGTTTGTCATCTTGGATTTTGCTACCTAACATAACAGTCCAAGTTCATTTCTGTTACTGGTCTTGCTTTCTTCATCTGCCTCTGCACTACTGTAGTTGACATTCCATGTAATTAAGTCTAACATTTATGTTTATTTTCTTTCTTTTTTTTTTTTTTGTTTAACTTGGACAGTTGCACACAAGTCCTTCTAGTTCACACCTGTCATGGCAACATTTCAGATATCTCCTTCTCATCTACAACACAACACTGCAAATAGTTTAACCTGTCATTGACTTTTACATTCTCTTATAGCTTCCATTGGTATTTGAGAATACCCTAGAAATACCATTTCTTATTCTGCTGCCCATTGTATTTAAACATATACATTACTGTCTTGTGAATAGGGTCTATATTACATCGTCAAACTCACAGGAGTTCGAACTATGTAATATCGAACCAGGAAGTTCGAAACCCAAAAAGTACAAAAACACAGAACAGCTTTTTTTTTCCCTGGGAAAAAAATCACTGTTCCGGTACAAAAAAAAAAAAAAAACACATACACTTTAAACTTAAACTAATGTAGGGGGCTTTGCCCCCCCCCACCCCCCTGCTTAAATATACCAACTCCAAGATCACACCACAGTGGAGGAAATAGCAAAGCCCCGCAAACGGCCCACCGAGTTTTTTCCCTTGGAAAAAAATCGGTGTTCCGTGGCTTCGCTATTTTCACATTTTGAACATATGGGTTCGATATTACAACATTTGGACTCCTGTGAGTTTGACGTAATATAGACCCTTGTGAGTAGGCCATGACATGGCATTCCTACAACTGAGCAGCTTTAGTATGAATTTGTTTTGCTGCAGCTCATCGATCTAGGCCATCAGCATACTGTAGTTTTTTTAACTATTCCTCATTGTTTTATGATGGTGAGATTGGCATATACTATAAAGTTAATGATGTGTAAGGGATGGGGGTTAGCTTTCTTGCAAAAAAAAAATTTTTTGAAACTGTATAGATTTTTTAGTTGTGTGTTAATGATATTAAATATATGTTTGAATCACTTTTGAATGATTTGATGGAACATGGGGAAAGCAGCATGGCATATCAAAAGAAATTATTTCATCTAGAAAGTGTATTTGGTTCATTGTTTCAACCACCTGTGCTGGAAGGTTGTGTTTGCGTGGTACTGTGGCATTTACTAGTGGCTGAGTCTTGTTTATCTACTAGGCAGCCAGTAACCTGTGCTAGTAAGACATACATTTTTATCCTGTCTTTTCATTTTATTGCTGTGCAGAGCTGTTGGATTTTATTTATTGACTTAGATTGCCAGGAAAGTCTGACTGGGTAAGTGCCCATTTTCAGTGGAGGCCCTGGGAGAAAATTTCCAAAGTATTACAAAAACATTTTAAAAGCTATAATTTTGCAGTCTTCAAAATAATATGAAAACCTCTATAATTTAAATAATTATATGGTAAAAGACTTGAAATATAAAAACCAAATACTCTTGTCAAAATACTGGAAGGATAAAATAGCATTGATTGATGATAATAAAATATTAAAAGCAAATAACCTAACTTTAAAATCAGTATCTCTCCAAAAGTTATTATTTACGCAATTGATGATATTTAATAATGCCTATTACACTTGTCTCAGTCTGCATAAATTTAATTCCAAAAATTCACCAAAATGTCCATATTGTATTGATCAAACGGCTGACCTTTTACACATGTTCTGGAGCTGTAAATGTATATTTAAACTTTGGAACTCTTTAAAAATTCAATTACAAAAAATGGGTTATCAGCATTCCACACTTTCTTGGGAATTTATGATTCTACATATCCCACCAAACAACTTGGACAGATCCCAAATGATCATACTTATAAATATTTTCTTATTAATGAAGCTTTATATAGCTACAAATTGGTTGAATCCATCCCAGATTTCATGGGAAAACTTTAAAAGTGTAGTGATAAAACATATTCTAGCACATAAATTATTAATCAAAGATCATAAGAAAAATATAAATAATCCGAAAATCTGGGAACATATCTTTAATATTGTGTTGGCTTAATGTTTTGAATCCAGTTATCCCCTGGAAGTACATACTTAAGTTGGAAGTCCGTATTAATAAGCCTGTATATTGATACCAGATCTTTTAATACTCTTTTCCAAAATTTTATTTCAATGTATAATGATCTTATTTAAGTGTTGGAAGCAATGTAAATATATTGTAGTATTGTTGTTATAAGTTTCTTTCAGATACTGTTTTCCTTTTTTTTTTTTTTGCTTTCTGTATTATTGTATTAACATTGGAAAATAATAAAGATTTATTATTGAAAAAATAATAATTATACCAAATTAGACACAAGAATAGATGCAACTTAAATGACGATTTAATATTGAGAAACATTTTAGTCACTTTATCGATAAATTAAAGGTATGTTAGTATAATAGAAACAAGAATTGTAATATGAAGTGAGAATGAAAACAGAGTTATGGCATATTTTAGAAAGAGAGTTGGGGGAATGAAATACATTGAAGTGAGTGAAGGAGTATAAAAAGGAGATGTAAAGTATGAATAGGTATTTCAACGGGTCTCCTTCGGTAGACCGAAATTTCACTTGCCCAAAATTCATATCACTGAGACGAAAAGGCAGATGACTACACAATACCGACATCCTAGAACACTGACTCTCCACTCCAGGTAAGTAACCGCTTGGCCATCCTGAAAAAAAGCGTAAAACTGAAGAAACGCAAACCCACCCATGTGGGGGGCTTTGCCCCCTATACCCCCCTGTGTGGAGAGCTGCACACCCCCTAACTAAACGTACTAACTCCGAGATCGCACTACCGCAGAGTTAAGGGTCAAAATTCAACAGGGTGGCCAAGTGGTTACTTACCTGGAGTGGAAAGTCGGTATTCAGGGACGTCGGTGTTGTGCGGTCGTTGTCCTTTTCGTCTCGGTGATATGAATTTCAGGTAAGTGAGATTTCAGTCTACCGAAGTAGACCCATTTCAACATATTTAGGGATATAGTTTACTCTGGGGGTTGAGCAAGAACAGAGACACTGCAATTTCCAGTTATTTTTTCTGTGTGCAGTTTCATATGGTTTCCCTACTAGTGGATGACTGTTTAGCTGACAAGGTTGCATCTCAACAGTCACATTTGTATGAGTTGCAATTTATGGATTGCTGTTTCTCAGAAAGTATAATTGCTGGTGAAATTTGTGTTACAGCACCAACACTGAGTTTTTTTCCTTTTTTCCTTCTCTTTGCGATTGTGTGCCTATGTTCATGTTGTGTAAGAGGATGTGGGGGTTGCTGTGGGGACATGCTACTTACCAGAAAAAAATGCTTGCTTATTTATTTATTTTATTTATTTATTTTGCTGAATGAAGCATGAGGTTCTGACCAATTTGTTTTATTTAGCTGAAGTTTCATTCAGACATATATTGATGATGCATAGTAGAACCAATTCAAATAGATAATGTATGTTTAATTTGCTGATTAACTTTTTTCTGAAACACAAGTTTTTGAATTTGAGAGAAATTCAGTTACCTGTTGTGAAGCTGCCAGAAAATTAAAGGAAAATGCATGTTTCTGTAAAAACAAAAAGCAAAAACAAATGCCTTTGATTTGAGTAATGGTGACCTCAGAAGCTAACTACAGTGTATAGCATGGAGGATGGTAGTTTGCACATCACATTAAACACAGACCTGACAAATGCTGTACAGTCTTCTGATTGCAGTGTTTTATAGTTATGAAGAAATCTTCTTTGCAGTACAGAGGTTACAGACTAATAGAAAACAACAGGATAGAAGTGCACAGAATTTGCAGATGCTTTCAGGATTTATCTCATTTGTATAGCAGATGTTTATTTTCTTAAATTTTTTGCTCATTAAACACTGTAACATGTTGCTAGAAGCTTGAATTCTTAAACCGCATTGTGAGTGACTATGTATATAGATATATGTATTATATATATATATATATATATATATATATATATATATATATATATATATATATACTATGCACGCACACACTATTTTATGTATATATATATATATATATATATATATATATATGTGTGTGTGTGTGTGTGTGTTCAAAACAGCAGCTTAAGTGACCAACTCCATGGCAGTGAGAGTTGAAATCTTGAATGCAGTCCCATCACCCAGGTTCACGGAGTGAGTCAAAGCGTTGAAGAAAATGTCTAGAGAGGGATGAGGGTTATTGGCTGATACCGTCCTGCAGAATCAGCAACACCTAACAGATGTCTAGGATCTAAGACCACATTAACAGGGAAGAACACAAGCACATTAAGAAATATATATTATTCTGGCTGTGAAACAGTTCTCTTGAAGTACACACACTTGTGTTTTGGATCTGGCTGTTACAGGCATTTCATTGTACTAAGGCACTAGCGGAAAAGGAACAATCTCTACACAGATGAAGGCCGCCCACTCTTGGTCATGTTGTGCTTGGGTGGGACAGGAGTAATAAAAGAGCAATTTGGGAAATTGTAGACTAGATGGTCAAGCAGGGCACAGAGGAAAAAAATGGCATGAATTGAATTTCCAAAAAAAGAAGCGAATACTGCTTTTCCTGTTGATCTGCCATAAACTGGTCAATAAATCAGTACTCTTGCTCTTTTACCATGGTGTAAGAGACTGTTAAACCATTTTTAGCTCCCTACAGCTGACCATTAGCAGCCACTAAGTGCCTCTCCATATTCACCATTTCTACCAGACCTATCTCAGCCTTCCCTGGGTTCTACTTGATCCATGTCTAGGATTGCTGAGGAGATCAAGGAGAATGGTGAAGTGTTATACTGCTACCAGGGAATATGGCCTAAACCCCCCACCCCACAGCATCCTTGTGAGGTCAAGTATGGCTGCATTCACAAGGTGCATGTTCAGTGCATGGTGCAGCCTCCCCAACCAAGTGATACACTGCTTGCAGTGTAGTGTTCGCCAGGATCTTAATACTGCTATTGCAGCGAGTGAAGGCTGCCTCCCTCCCCCTATAGAATGGGCAAGTTGGCATCAGTTGCTCACTCCTATATTTCCTACTCAGGCTCTCCAGAGCTTGTGCCATAAGTCAAACACATTTCATATGGGACACAGTCAAGGCTTTATCCCTCTTAGCCACAGGTCAGTGTTGCATCTGTTATTCCATTCTTAACTCCAAAATGCACACTGTATTAGTTGAAACCATTCTATAGATATGGGGTAAAAAATCTTTAGTGATACCACCAGGTCGGATCATCCTAGTGACACCTCTTGGAATGTAATTTTATGTTTTCTTATTTGCAGTAATATTTTCCATGTCATACTACATAGAAGTTTTTCAAAGATTTCATCTTCTATCTTAATTGATAGTCAATGCAGCAGCACCAATACCTGACCTCTCCATAATGCAGATATGTTAAATGTTGCTGATATGCTATTTGTTTGTATTATCATAATTTTCATATGTCTCTAAATATCTGAAATACTAAGTGACAAAGACAAAAGTCAGTAGTCTTATATGAAAGCTCACAACTAGATGAACAAAATGCTACTAACAATACATGTGTAGTTTGAGTTGTTACTTAAATAATGTATGTTGTCTACAAAACATTATAATTATTGTTTATTATCACCTCCAAGATCCGGATTATAACTTAGAACTGAGCGATTGTGAACCTTGTAACGATTAGATACTGCAGAAAATTCTGTCATTTCATCTTTTTTTTTTTTTTTTTTAGTAACCTGTATGGTTCAAGATATGGTCATTTGTTTGAACTGTGAGGCTATAACTGAATTTTGTCAAAGAAGTTCAAGATGTCACCATTAGAAGTTACTATTACTATGAAAGGATTGAGTTAAATTACTGAGGGAACCGACAGTTGCATTTTTTAATGGTTCTTGCATATGATGATGTAGTTGTCAGCAAATTTATTTCCCTTGCTAAATAGCACAAAATTATTGAGAAATGCATCATGAACACTACCCCAGAGTCATGTCTTACACGTAGTCTGAATAAAATACTTTAATTTCCAACAATGTCACCAAAAACTTCAGCAGACCTGCTAATTATGACTCTTCTACTGTTCTTGTGCTAGTAATATTCTCACCTATATAATACTATAACGTGAAAGTTTCTATTGTGAAGCTATGCTAGCTTCTAAGTAAGGCTAGAAGTGCACTATTCTCTCCACAAATGGCAGACCTTTCTAGCTCTGATGGTGTAGTGTTGCATTACTCCTCCTCATGTGTAACTCCTGTTATTAGGCTTTATTCAGTAAGAGCAAGGAAATGAAGGAATAGAGTGCCTCACTATCCACTTATTTGTGATGCAAACATAACAATATGAAATGAGACACTTAAGGCAACACATGATCTTTCCTGCACACACACCTCTCTCTCTGGGCAAAAAATTAGTCAGCCTGGGGAACACATAGCAGCAGGTTACTGAAATAAATATTATTCAGCACTGACAGGAATAATACTTTAGATTAATGCAATGTTGTCTACGTGAAAGCTGATGGGAGCATGTCTGTTAAATCCTGAAGAAAAAGCAGCATATGTAGCACAGTATGAGTATGTGTTTTAGGGGGATATAACCCCTTTAATAACATGACAGTGTATGAGTAGTATAAAAAACGTGCAGTCTAGCAGTAGAGCAACAGCTCCTCACATATTAGACTGGAAAACATTTTATTTAAAACAATACTGCCAAAGCATTACTTTTAGAGCAACAGATAAACCAGAGAACTTGGCATTCTATAGTAGCAAATTGTTATTGTTTTATCTTATTTATTTTGCGAGTATAGTAAAATGAATAAATAAGGGAACAAAAAATGGGGTGTAATAGGGAATGCAGCATTTGTTTGTTGATTGGGCTGTTTAACGTCTGTTGTGTGGATTTGGTCTTTCATTCTTCACCACTGTAACTAAACATGATAGGTGGTGGCAATCTCAGTGTGACCCACACCCAGACATGACCTGTATTTCCCAGTTAAACACTTTTTGCTTACCTAGGCAGACTTTGTATAGTCTTATGCATTTGCTTACCTTCCTAGAGTCTACTACAAGTGCACGATTTCCAAGCATCCAAGGATAACTGTCTTATAGCCAGGGCTTCTCATGTTTTGTAACTCACATGGGCTGTTACTTACATGCAAATTCTACTACATGCTTGGGCAAGGGGTGGCATTCATGCTGAGAAACTGGGAGCTGTGGGGAGGAAGTAGGATGGGGTGAAAGTGCAGCTTAGTATTTCAGGTAGTGATCAGGAGGGAGTTTAAGGAGTGGAGGTGGGGAATTTTAGGTTTAGGGCGCAGGAAGGGAGTTTACAGTTAGAGAGCCTGAGTTTTAGGTTTAGGGTGGGATCTGATATTTTAGATTTAGGGAGGGGAAGTAGAGTTTCAGGTTTTGGGATAGCAGATTGGAGTTCTAGGTTTAGGGAATGACTGGGGACTTTTGGGTGTAGGGATCTATGGGAGTTTAGGATTAAGGAGTGGGGGTGCTGCAGTTAGTGTTGGGGAGCAAAGATTCAGATTAGGAACTGGGTGGGAGTTTTAGGGTAAGAAATAGGGCAGTGCAGTTCAGTAGGGTCAGGTGGTGGGAGGGCTAAGCAGTTGCAAAAGATTGCACTAGTAGGAGTAGTGTGTATGTTGCTGCTTGCTGTAAATGGCAAGTAAGTGTGTTCGCTTCTAGCATCAGAGCACTTGTAATAGACCCACATCTCTACCTTGCATCTTTGCTGTCCTCACTTAATTGTTTCTGTTGTTTTTTTTTTTTCTGCTGACATGAAGCTTGACTGATTCATGTCAAGCCATAATGTTCTGTTTAATCCTTGGAAGTAGTTTGATGCCATCCATCCTGCCTCTTCCTACATTTCTCTTCAAACCCATCTGTTGAAGTGCCTGATTTTTTATTCAGATTTGTATAGTTTCTTCTAATTCTGGTTCCTCTGTCACTTTCCAGTCCACAGCCCCTGGCTGCTTTTACAGTTTTATTGTTGCTTATTTTGTAGGTGACCATAACTGAATTTTTCTTCCTTTATTTAAGTATTTTCTTTGCATCTGTATGGCAAATGATGGCACTGCAGCATGCCGTTGATATGAAATGTAATTAAACAAAACTTTAATTTTATTCCATGCTGCTAAAATATGTAGTTGCAACAAAATTATTAGATTTTTCAGTTTTATATTTTTCAAACTATTTTCAGAGTTGGCCAAGATCTGTTATTGCAGCTAACTCAAATGTATCTGAAAATTCCTTAGTACATCATTTTTCCTCTAAATCAATGCTCATTGTCATATTTTCAATAATACAGGCTGCTTACTTTCATATCTCTGTCTTGAAACCAATGTAATATGCACTTCAGATTGACACAAAGCAGTTACTCCCTTGGAAAAAGAGAATAGTGTGCTTTATTCAGATGAATATGAAAACATTTGTTTTCTTGAACGTGATGGTTTACCAGATATTACAGAGTGGTATTCTTTTTCTTCTGACTTAATGATCTTTACAGCAGTTTTCATGAACCTGGCTATTTGTGCAGTACAAATTATTATTATTTTTCACTGCATATGACTTGGAAAAGAAGAAAAAAAAACAGGCCACTATCATTATCTTAATTCAGCTACTGATGGAATTCTTAGTCAAACATCGCAAATATACACTCTGAATTCCTTATATGCACACATGCTTAAACCAGGCATGCATACACTGACACAAACTATTGCTGTTAAATGGCCCTCAGGTGTGAAAACAAAACAATTTAATAATCTTTTCATACCTTAGTCCTGTCTTTGCAGATTAATTTTTGGCCATTTCTAATCATATTGCCTTCACCTTTGCTTATTTTACCTACTCATGCCACTAAAACTCCACTAGAAACTTGATTCTAGATGATCTTGTATGTCTTAAACTGTGTTTGGCATGCATGTACTTAGGAATGTCCATTAGTATAACTAGACTAGTCACCAACCATCCATTTCCCAGCCATGCGGGAGCAAGGTAAGCTAGTGTTAAAATAATGAACCACAAACAAGCTGTATGTTACAGAGATATGTTGATTCTCAGTCCCCCCTACATTTGCACATTATCTAACTGTGATGTCTTCATCAGTGGAACCTCTTTAGTCTGAGGATGATATCTACTGCTACTCACTGCTTAAACATCTGTCTGAATCTAAGCAAGTCTTTTAACTAGACCTCTATGTCTTCTTGAGAAAGCCCACAGAAATATGTACAGCAAATGTTCATCAATGGAAAGTGGTGAACTAAGAGAAATTAGACTTAGTAGTGGTATCAGCACACGGACCAAAGACTTAAAAGTTTAAAGATACAGCATTCCAGAATTAAATTTGGTATTTTACAGCATCTTTAAAGCTGAAAGAGCTAGAGTGATACTAATGAAATAGGAGAAATGGAGAGACATGCTATTTAAACATATTTAAGAGCTTCTGGGCAGTTTACTGCTCTTTTTTTGCTCAACTGAAAATTTTCTCTGGATAATATGGATAAATTGCTATTCTATAAAAATTATCAAATGACTTCAGCCATGATTTATTGATTGATTTTACATTTGTTAACCATGATAGTCATATGGAGCCAAAGCTCTTTTTTAAAAGAAGCCTTGGGGAAAAATTTAAAGTAAATTAAGGCACATAAATTGTAAGCAACTGTAGAAATAAATCTGTGTCGGAGATTGTAGAAATGCACATTAGAACATTTCCAGTATTGGCAATAGTTCAGATATATTAACACATAAATATAGGGAAAATTAATAGTATTGAAAACCATCCTTATATAGTTCTGGCAATGGTTCAAATCTATAACTTATCCATAAAGTAATAAAATGAAAAATATTGAAAGAGAGATTTTTGTGTGACATGTATACTGTCAGACACAGGTGAGAATGTAGTAAGAGGTTACCCTGTGAAGGAAAGCAGTTCATGACATGGGTGAGAGGGTAGTAGGAGGTTACTCTGTGAAGGAAAGCAGTTTGTGTTCTTCCCTTTTGTTGACCAGGTTAGGCCCACTAGGCCTAGGGACTATTTTAAGGGAGACCAAATGTGGTGTTCATGTTGAGCAGAAGTATTTGGCTGGTATGCTGGGAAAATCCCTTAACTTTTTTCAGTACATTGATGTGGATCTTTTACAGTCACCTGACCTACTTCTAACTAAAGCAGTTGGGACCTTGATTTAATGCATCATCAATGATGGATGGCATCTCCGATTAGCATCACCACCCCTTGTGCTCCATTAGCATGTCTTTATTGCAACATTATTCCAAGCATCTGGTGGAGAGAGAACCTGATCTTCCTGGCATTGAGATTGAGCCAAATGCTCCTAAGGTGTGGAAACTGATGATAGTTCTTTCTTTTAGTCATACCTTGCCAGTTACACAAACCAGATAATAGAAGAACCATCTCTATCAGAAATTATTTTCCTGCAAAACACATTTCTTGTATCACTGCCAGACTGTTTATTTATTTTACCTTATTGCTATTCACTTCTTTCTAATACCACTCCAAAACAAATGTTCATGACTGACTTTTGTTGGAAGCAAACTGGACAATTGTGCAAGCCCCCCCCCCTCCCCACCAAGTCCCTAAGAAGCCCCCAGATAAAGTTTATCGGTATTGAGTAATCCTCACTTTTCTGTTAAAATTCATATGTCCCTGTCTTCAGAGAACTACAGAACAGGAACATGTAAACTCTATTTATAGCAGCTGTCAGCATAAGCAGTTATACCTATCATAGCTCATGTTTAACCAGGTTTCTCTTTATAGTCGCTGCAATCAAAGTCAGGTAACGTAAGAGAGTGAGCACAGCTGTGCTGCTGTTTTCATTGCAGTAACGCCTTGTGGTAAAGTAACTTTTGAGGAGACTTTGGCAAAGTGAGATGATAGTTTAGAAGGAGACTGGAAGTGTTTACACACCTATTTTTACTGTCCCAATGTTCCGTTATTTTGTAATTCAGAAAGCAGATTTATGTCTTTGCCACTGAGGTTGTGATTGTGACTGCTAGATGTGATGTGGGGAGTCTGTAAATTAAAAAGCATCCGTCGGTGACAAGAAGCAGAAAATTCAGAAAAAGCAGAATTGGTTTACATAATCATGAAGTGCTGTTTGGCCTATCTCGTCTCAGTCAAGCTGGTAACATACAGGAAATCTGTGAATGTATGTTAAGAGGTTATTAACAGTGCATAGTCTGCTAATGTGTACCCTGCTGACCCAAGAGACTTTTTTATAAGTGGTACTCAGTTTATACATAGTAATAGGCCTGTTTATAGGCCTGCACTGTCTGTTTGCTAGTGTGAAGTTTGTCATTTCAACTGTGTGCTCATGATGACAAACGTGACTTGTGGACACATGTCCAAAAACAGAAACTTACTTCCGTCAGATCAAGTTTCTGTTACTGAGGACCTGTTTGCACAGTCTTTGTTTTGCTGCTTCTAACTGCATCCTGATGAGACTATCAATTTTAAATAATTGCCCAAATGAAGTTTGTCAGGGACCATGAATACTTTTCCCTTACATATAGATTCCATTTCATTTTAATGCATTTTCTATATTATAGTGCCCTCTGCTGGGGTATGGTGTTTTTCAGGCCTGTGACTTTTTCCTTCCTGGGTTATGTCATAATTAATAATCATTAGTACAGTAAATCTGTTTGCCCTGTTACACTCTAGTATGTCTGACCTTTCCTGAATCTGTTCCTTAACACTACTGGGCCTCACTTGCCTCTTGTGCAGTACTGTGATGTTATGCCCCTGTCTCTCCAGTGGAGTATTCAGAGACAAACCTTTATCCATTGTGCACTAAAACGTTTATCTATTTATAAATGTTAGAAATTTAATGTTATTATCATAATCATCAACTAAAAGTAGTAATGTGATATTTTAAATAAGGGACCTTTTTCATTTAATGTTCTCTAGGTCCCCTTATTTTATCATTGCAGTAGTCTGTTCTTTAGGGTTAAGTCGTATGGATCCTGAAAAACTGTTCTGAAGTATTTAAGCAATCCATTTCTACAGTCTTATTGAGCTCATGACCATACCATTTTGGTTAAGTAGGATTTGTCTTTCTATGGCAGTTATAGTACCCTGAATCCAGTATACATACCCAGATATCTGTCTGCTCCTTCTTTCTGTCTGTCCATGTACTTATAAACACACACATGCAGACACAGCATTAATACTTACTGTCTTTGAGCATTGCTGGTCATTGTGATTATAGTAATTAATGCAGCTTCTGTCATAGAAACTGAATGTAAAACAGGTTCACATCTTCTACACCTTTGATACCAATCGACATTTAGTATATGCAGTGTTTAAATGCTATATGGCTTATTTTTTTATTATTATTCTACCTAATTATGTTTTCTACTACAGTGGTACATATCTTAAATGCTTAGCCTTTCTACCATGTATTGCTTTCTTACCCACCCTGAATATTTCTCTACAAGTCCAGTGCCTCTTTGTGTTCCAGATTATGAATGGCACATTTTTTACTTTTATCTGACTCTTGCATCAAAAGCATACATTGCTGAGTTATAGTCCATACTTGATTTATTTACTTGCTTTATGTGTTGTTTTCTATACCTTGGCAAATCAAAGTCACATTGCACAAACTATATTCTAATTTGGTTTTCTTTAGTCCTGGCCAATAACTGGAAAAAATGATTTCTAAAATGAGTATTGTGTACTAAACATATATGGTACTCTATAATAGCTTTGAAAATGAAAGAAAATCATCTCTCCCATTTCTAATTAACCACTCTGAATTTGTCTTAATGAAACATTTCACTGCTTGTCTGACAGAATTTCTTTATATAGAGATTGTTAGACTCTTATAAGTTGATAATAGGCCAATATTACTATTAAAACTATTAATCTCACAGCATCCTGCAGGCTGAGTGGTATTTCATCAACATATACCATTCTTTTTTTAATTAGAAAAAATGGCAATAAGCCACATTTTACATTTTATTTTTTCATAAATACATTGATTTTGTAGTTCCCTCCAGAAAGCATTGCATAAATGGAATGTGAAAAGCATTCAAGAAAATGTAATTCTTTCCCCTCATGCAGTTTTCATTTCTCTTTGTTTAAAGTGTCCCTGAATATTTCAGACATGCATCATTGAATCTAATAATTGCAGTGCCATAATGATTTTCTCCAGTGTCACTCCTAATATCTGTCGGCCATTCTTTAATAAAAAGCTTTGCAAAATTTTAATACAACCACAAAATCATTTCTGTCCCTATTTGATATTGTCGTAGGGATAGTGTGGGGCTTCATCGATAGATTTTTATGGCTGTGCCCCTCCACATGTGCAGTGTTGCATCTATTAGTACATAGATGCATCTTGACCTCAGTAATATTACTAACAGATGGACTCAGCTGATGTTGATATAATCAAAAAATAATATTTTATGAAGGTTTTCTTAATATAAGTTAGTATTTTTATATGAATGATCAGTATGAATGGATAGAAGAAAAAACTGCAGTACTATAGACATCGTATGTCATTCTACACAGTATAAGATTCAAATTGTTCAGGTACATTTCAGTATTCCAGTTAATAAGCATTTCAGATATGTGCACACTTATTTTAACAAGATCTTTTCATGTACTCCTGAAATGACACTGTACTATCAGTGGTGTATTTCATCATAGGAGCAGCACTTTGATTTCTCCTCAGGGTCCTGTGTTGTATAAAACCAGTACTGCAAATATTTGGTTTAGTGATGTAGCCCAGAAGGTTACAGATAGGAGTTACTTAAGAGCTTGAAAATTAAGTAATGAGTTTTCATTCATTCATTCACCTATTGTATGTTGCGTATGTCTAAAATCAAACCATTTTTACCATATCTTTGCACTTGAGTTCTAGAAAAACAAAACACTTGGATCTAGTAATTGTTACCCAGCTACAAAATAGTTACTTATATCAGTGTGCATTTTCAAACAGCAATATTTATACTTCAAATTTGCAACATTTGACTTGTTAAATTGCCAGTTTTCTGTTTCACATGCATGTTTTGGAAACTGTTGAATTACATCAAGAGTCTCTGTCTACTTCCACTTAAAGTAGGATGCAATAATTTCATTAAAATATGTTCACTCACAAAGTCAGGTTACAGGAGGGTAGCATGCCTTGCTCTGGGAGGGATGTGGAAACTTGCTTCTTTCATGATTTTTTACTTTTTATTTATAACCACAGACTTTCAAATATTTCAACTGAATCTGTTCAAATGTTGTTCTCTCTCTCTCTCTCTATATATATATATAAAATGCTAAAGTTTACATTGGTCAAACCTTCAGATATAATTAATGTAAAGCCAAGTGAAAAATATGAGCTTGAACATCAACTAAAAGTAGTAATGTGATATTTTAAGGATAAATGAGCATTGGAGGGAGAAGATGATGTAAGTGTCTTTTCCTAAGTGACTTCAGCTGCACTGTTAGATGATAAATATGATATTCAGTATTACCAATGGCATATATTATTGGCATGTGATGTTCTTCATTGTCGTGTATACAGATCTTGCCTGTCTGGCTTTAATGAGACTAGGTGAGTTTTTTTCCATTTTATACAATGCTACTTTCTTGTTATTGTCTCTTAAATTATGCTTTTGGGCTCTAGAAGGGAACATGACTTTTTTAAGTTTGTGGACAGTGTTACTAGTTGCATAGCAGAGAAAGTCCGACTCTGTGCTTAGAAAACTAAACTAAAAGTATCAGTTTTATAAGTATTGTCCCATCTGGCATAAAAAAGTCCATGGTATACTGATTTGAAATTCTGTGATGATGACCTCTTCCTTAGATTGTTTCAATGAAATGTTAAAAAAAACTACAATGTACAGTATTTTCTGTTTCAGATGTCTGGATTAGATTTTGAAAATATGGCTAGATCTGACTTGCTACACTTTAATTTCCATATGTTTTACTTATTTGTGATCAAGTGCGACCTTTGAAATCAAGATGCAAGGTTTGATTAGTTTGATGACATTTCAATTAAATTGATGAATTGCACGTTTTACAGTTTTAGTTGAGTAGATTTTTTTCTTTGTAATATAAACGCATTTTATATTTTTTCTCCTCTATTATTTGGCAAGGATGTATGCACTTTGAACATTTTATATATGCATTATATTGCATTTGAATCTGTTGTGTAGTACATTTTTGTTCCATTCTTGCCTAAGAATAGAATGACTTTTGTTCAGTTCATCCACTTTAATAAACAAGTAAATGAGTACACGTTTGAAACTGGGATGCTGCTTCAGATATAGCAGTGCCAGTGGTTTTTGTTTTCTGTCTAGTGAAAAGGATATTTATGGAAGATGAACGAGATGGCTGTAGAGGACTGACCTGAAATCATGTTGACTTGCCAAAGGTGGTTTTGATAATGGTAAAACGTTTGAAAACGTCTCACCAAAGCTACCTTCAGTGGTCATAGGGAAATATTTTTTTTTTTGCGGGTGGCAAGCCCCTCTGCACCACCCATTTGGAGGTACACCTACCACTCCCCCAGCTCTATTATGTACCAACATTGAGGTTGCACATCAGAAGAAAAAGGCAAACTACACTGTTGGTGCAGTTAGTTTCAGTGAACAGAGTTTAAACATTTTACATTTACTGTCTCTAACTTTGCTAACTTAACACTTTCCCAACTGACATCCCATCCAGAACTGTTTCTGTGCCTTACGCCAACTGTTCTGTACTACCCAGAATAGTATAAACTGGTTATCAGAAAATGAATTGATAAATGATCAGTTGATTGTGTCAGATGGTATATCACATCAGAATGGCTTAAATGTGATGCTCCAAGCTTCATAGTTTGTTGTAGGTATTGTGAGAACTATCTATCGGATCCAAGATGTGTATTAATTTCCTACTCAAGGCTCAAGCCAGGATGAGAGCAAACAGTAAAAACAGGGTGGAAAAAAGTAGACAATAAGACAAATTAATAATCGACTGTGCTTTTTGAGCCTTGTGGCTATTATTAATAAAATAGCAGGGGTGTGTATGTACTGCAGGATTAGTCCTAGAAGTGGCAGAAGTAGCCTTGCTTCTTGGTATAGCGTAATTTGAAAACAGTCTTGTACTGAATGAAAAAAGAATATGAACTATAATAGAATATATTTATATTTAATCTGCTTTCCCTATCTACATGAAAAAATAGACAGATATAGTAATGCCCCTTTGTGTCTGATATTTTTTTTTACTTCTTTAGTCTTCTTTCATAGTGTAACTGCAGTAGTACAGCAGAGGAAGAAAGTCATCCTGTGGCTCTACATAGGAAATCCGATCTTGGACACGGCTTATGGTAAGATTGTGTTAGTAAGGAAAATATCTATATTTGCAGATTAGAATGGAAATGCTTTCACTGCAAGTAGTATAACATGCAAAAAGAGGAACAGTTTTCCATATTTCAGAGTAATGGTGCATAATTTAACTAGCATTTATCCAGTTAAACTTTTCTGAAAGGTGAAAATGTTGTCTTAAGATAGGATTCGTAGATTAAGGCTTAAGAAACAGGCAGTTACTCACTTCCTTGTTTTCATATCAGGCTTTTTGGTTATCTCTTTGTTGTATTCTTAAGCAATAACTGATTGTATGTATTGAGGATTTACCCACAATTGGCATGGTTTGATCATGAGGGCAAAGCCTCATATACCCACACCCATGAGTCTGTTATTGCTATTATACAATGGCATTATTTAAGAAAGAAGTTTTCCTCTGTTTCCTCATTCTTCCATATTTGTTGATGTCCTGCACATGCGTATGGAACTTACATTCCCACGCTTGCATAGTACATCAGTACTGTTTTTTTGTTTTTTTTTTTAAACTATAAAATCTGGACAGTTTAGAGGTATGAGAAAGAATCAGGGCAGAAATACAAGGAAAATTGGGTATGTTTCTTTATTTTTGCAGAATGTACCTGATTTTCCTTGTATTTGGTCTGCTGTCTATACGTACCTCTCAACCTCTTAGCTCAAGAAATGTGGACAGTGCTGTAAATAATGGAGGACAAAGTCCCCAAAATAGGGACTGATTGTAAATGTTGCTCTTATAAGCTTAAAGTTGCTAAAAAAACAATATTTGTGTTATCGTGCAGTGTTTGAAGGATATGAAGTCTGGAACTGGAAAGGTGTCATTATTTTATGACTTCACTCCTCAGTAATTTGTCAGCTAACCACAAATGGTATGAGGAATAGACCAAAAATATGAGGCAAAAATCTGGACGTTCTGTGAAAATCTGGACAGCTGAGATGTACGCCTCCATAACATATACTAATAAAAAAAAAAAAAGTTTGTCCACTTAATGGTACTTCATTGACCTGACTTTTTTTCTGTTGGTATGTAGTCGATGTATTACGGGCACGCTGGTTTGGCTGACCAATCATCATGAGGATTTTTAAACAGTAATGAGCTATCATTGTATAATATAGAATAAATGCCAGGTATAATTGCATATATTAAAACAATCATAAGAAAGCAAAGCATTAAAGATTATATTCTACTTTAAGTGCTGTCACCCCATTGGGTCAGCATTTTTCTCATTTCTTCATGTATGCTTATATAGCATGAGCTTATGTGACATCTGCGTTTCCCCTTGTAAAAGGGATGCTTCTGCTATACTTGCTGATAAAACATTTACAAACAAATTAAATTGACAAATGAGGAAGTGCATTGTAGAGGGATCACTAGTCATTCTTCTTTGAGATAAGACAGTTTTCTCAATGTAGCTGAATGTGAGATGCACTCAGTTCATTGTAGGTCACAGGTTTAAGAATGTCCCCTTCCCAAAAGGCAGCAGTTTTGAAGTTAATTGTATTAGTAAATGGGGTTCAGGGATGAAGTATTCTGCCAGGAAGTGTGGGGATCTTTGTCCATCAAAAGAACACAGCTTTCAAGTCCCACTGCAAACTTTCTTTCCTGACTTAATAGAATTCTTCAAGCTGATGCTCACCATTCACACTCACATCAGAGAGCCATAGTACACTCATGAAGAGCTCAGGTTCATGCCTCTGCTGAGACGTTGATTCTTTTGTTCACATCTTGGCTTGTATTCTTGGAGCTAATATCACTGGAGTCTTCTTTTTAATCTGCATGTTTCGTTACTTGAGGTGTATCCCACTTAGGCTATGCTGATGAACTGACAATAGCAGCAAGCATTCTATTGGAGTTGGTGGTGTTGGCTTGATTGCATTATTAAAGAGTCGTCTGTCACTGTACATTCTTAAGTCGATGTGCTGAAACTTTCCATTTTCTCCATAGGAAATCCACAGATGTTCATCGTGTTACACTGCTGCAGTCATTACACTTGAGTTATCCTGCCGTCACGTGGTTCCCCAGTCAGCCTGAGTTCCAAAGTCTTGGTCCGGTGTCGGTTGCTGTCGCCTCCTCCCTGACGTCAGTGCGGCAGGGGTATATAAGATGCAGCCGACGCCATTTTCTTCAGTCTTTCTTGCCGCGCGGTGCCCGAAGCAAAAGCAGTTCGCAAGTGCCGGTCGGCCGTCTCCTGAGATTTTCATTCCGAATCCAGAACTGAAGTCTTCTACAAAGCTAAGTACCCCGTTGGGGAAACTTTTTCTTGCCTCAGACCGATGTCAGTAAAAGTTAATAAAGTTAATAACTGTATTTCCTGTGGGAAATACCTCATAAGGATTTCCATTCCTATTGTATCCCATGCCTAGGCCCAGACCACGACGTCACTGGTTGTCGGTTTTGTGCTAGGTTTAACAAGCGCACTATTAAACGTCGGTTTGATTTTGCCCGACATTATTTTGGTAGAAAATTCAATTATAACATGCCGTCGGAACTTCTGATGACCGGAATACACAAAAAGCGCAAAGACAAGGATAGGCACCCGAGGCCCAAAACTGATGATGAAGCCTCTTCTAGGCCAGTCGCCGGTTCTCCGGTTTTCAGCGAGGTGCCTTCGTAGCCCCTGACGACCACTTCTGTAGAACCACAGGCCACCTCTGACTCCCACGTGGAGATGGCTGGGCCTTCGGACACACAAGTTATTCAGCCTACTGAAACTAGCCTTTCAGAAGGATCCGGAGTAGCTGAGCAACCCACAGCTTCAGAGGGTGTCTTCAGACCTACTCAGTTAAGCATTAAACCCTCAGCTAAGTCTAAGCCTCCTTTAAAATCAAAGAAACAAATACAGCATTCTCCAGGACAGGCCTCCATGCCTAAGAAACAAATGCTCAAAATGGCCGAAGACCTAATCACTCTGATCAGGGGGTCCCATCCCCCTCCTGATAAAAGGCCTAGACAGGATGCAGACTATGACTCATCCGACCAGGTGTCCATCTCTTCTGATTCATCCTCAGATCTAGGATACTCTTTACCCCTTTATGAGGATTCTGATGCTGAGGAATCAATTCCATCAGCCTCGCCGCCTGAGGACTACTCCTTTGGGGAAACCCTACATACCATGAGGGAGCATTTGCACTGGGAAGGCCAAGATTACTCAGAATCCAAGAAAAGGATCAGAGACTTCCTTTTATTACCTCAACACAGACCCCTTGCTATTCCGCCAGTGTTAGATATTGTGGATGATGTGTATACTGAATCCAGCTTAAATCCTGATTCCTTACCTGTTAAACCTGACAGATACTACAGAGTCCCTGACTCACATACATTTCTGTATAAAAGCCCTGTAGCTAACCCTGAAACTATTTCTCAGGGACCCAAAGGAGTTGAGGCCTCATCAGCCAAGAATCCAGTTCCCTCTGACAGAGATTCCAGAGCATTAGACAGATGGGGAAAGAAAGTATATACGTCTGCAACTTTAGCAATGAGAGCCTTAAATTGCCAGTTTCACATGCTAAAATATCAGCAATTTTTCCTGTCTCAGTTAAAACAAAAAATGCTTCCAGAATCAGATCCTCCTAATTTTAAAGAAATGCAGGATTTATTGCATGCAGCTGAACAAGTGGGAAAGCATACTTTGCAATGTGGTTTTGATTCTCTAGAGGCCTCCTCCAGAGCAGCAGTTACAGGCTCTGTCATTAGAAGACATGCTTGGTTAAAAGAACATACGTTACCAGATCATGTTAAAGCAAAATTATTGGATGCACCTTTGCAGCAGGATGTGTTATTTGGAGTTAAGGCAGAAGAGGTATTAAAGAAAATGGAGGATAAGGCAAAATCTATGCAAACGGTGAAGGATTTCTCACAGGTTCAGCCTCCTAGATTTAGCAGAAACTGGCCAACTAAAAATTGGTCCTTTCCAATTACAGACAGACCTCAAAGGGGAAGATACAGACGTCCAAGAGGTAGAGGTCAAACACAAGGTCCTTACAGGCCTCGACAATGGGTTGCATCAGGCCAGAAAGAAGGGGAAGACAGGCCCCAACCATATAAAAAGCAGCTCCAATGACTTCCCACTACAGCTGCCAAACAAATCCCTCTTGGCAGCCCCCTTGGGAGGAAAACTGGCACTCTTCTACCACAATTGGCAAATGATCAGCAAAGACAAATGGGTTCTCAACATTGTATTTCAAGGTTACAGGTTCCACTTTCACACTCTGCCAAGGTTAAAAGGAATGCCAAATCTGCCACCAAATCAATGGGCAGAGGCTCAAAACAAATTACAGCACTCATAGATATGAGAGCTATTCAAAAGGTACCATCACAGGAGCAAGGACAAGGATTTTACTCAAGACTCTTTCTGGTACCCAGAAAGGACAAAGCCTGGAGGCCCATTCTGGATCTTTCATCTCTAAACACTTACCTGGATGTTCCGAAATTCAAAATTTTGACACTACAGCAGCTTCTTCCCATGCTGGGCAAGAAAGCTTGGCTCGTGACTTTGGACCTCAAGGAGACATACCTGCATGTCCCTATCAGACAAAACTGCAGAAGATACATCAGATTCATAGCTGGTTCAATGCACTACCAATTCTCTGCACTGCCCTTTGGCTTATCTACTGTGCCCAGGGTCTTCACAAAGTGCCTGGCACCAGTAATTGCATTTTGCAGACAGAAAGGAATTCAAATTTATCCGTACCTGGATGACTGCCTGATTCAAGCAGAGAGCAAGGACACTCTTCTAAAGCATCTGGCGTTTGTAAAAAAAGATATTAAGTTGCCTGGGGTACACAGTAAACGTAAAGAAATCAAAACTAGTGCCCTCACAAGAGATTATATTCCTGGGTGCCAGCTTGAACACAATGGCCCAGATGGCTTATCTCACGCCAGACAAGCAAGGGCAACTGACTCAGTACTTTCAATTGATGGCAACAAAGACCCAACTCCCTGCAAGAAAAATTCTGCAGGCCTTGGGTTACATGGCATCCTGCATACTACTAATTCCATATGCCAGACTGCATATGAGGAAACTACAATGGTACCTAAAGAATGTATGGTCTCAACACTGTCAAAGTTTGGAAACAGTTATACCACTAATTCCTTGCCTTCAACAGGAGTTTCAGTGGTGGGCTCAAGCTTGTCACCTCAACAAAGGACAGCCTTTTACACAACCCACAGCCAGGCAAACACTGACAACAGATGCATCGGATTACGCCTGGGGAGCACACATGGTAGGCAAATGTATTCAGGGCATGTGGCCCGCAGAACAAAGGCTTCTTCACATCAATCAAAAAGAGATGCTAGCTGTACAAAATGCCCTTATAGCTTTCAAGGACCTGCTGCATCCAAGACAACTACTGCTAAAGACAGACAACACCACAGTTATGTGGTACATAAACAAGCAAGGGGGCACTCACTCCTACCCCCTATGCAGACAAGCCATGACCTTGTGGAACACAGCTATAAACTTTCAAGTTCATCTGCAAGCACAATTCCTGCCAGGAGAGAAAAACACACTGGCAGACGACTTAGCAGAAACATCCTGGATCCCCACGAATGGGAATTGAATCCACAAATATTCAGAATGATAACACAGAAATGGTGGAGCCCGGACATAGATCTGTTTGCATCCCCAATAAACTGCCAGCTACAAAAATTCTGCACAAGGAGTTACCATCCACAAGCATGGAAAGTGGATGCCCTCTCATTCAGCTGGGAGAAACTACAAGTATACGCTTTCCCACCACTACCTCTCCTGCCAAAGGTACTCATAAAAGCCAGGCAAGAAGAGCCAAAGATGATCCTGATTGCACCAGACTGGCCACGCCAGCACTGGTACCCAATCTTAAGGAGCTTAGCACAAGAACCACCCTGGATTTTGCCTCAAATCCCACATCTGCTGACTCAGCACAACAATCAAATACTACACAGCCAGCTAAAGACCTTAAACCTAGCTGCACGGAAGATTCCTTAGTCAAGCAAGCAATGCCTCTCTCCAAAGCTGTTATGGATGTCATTCTGGAGGCCAGAAGGCCTAGTACCAGGAAAGCCTATTCGGATAAATGGAAGAGATTCTGTGCCTGGAACCAAGCTCACAGCCTTGACCCTCTTGTCCCAAACATTCCTCAGATACTACAATACTTAACTGAGATGCTGGACAAAGGCCTCTCCTTCTCATCCATCAAGATCCACGCCTCTGCCATCTCTGCTCATTACAACACGGATCCAACAATTTTCTCTAATCCTCTGTTAAAACAGTACCTCAGAGGGGCTAAAAACATAAGACCGCCCCGTAGAGAACCTACTCCAACTTGGGACCTCAAATTTGTTTTGGAAAAACTAACTTTACCTCCTTTTGAGCCAGCTAACACAGCAGAATTAAAATATATCTCTTGGAAAACTGCTCTGCTCCTGGCAATAACATCAGCACGAAGAGTTTCAGAATTACAGGCACTAATGGCAGTGGAACCTTTCCTCATTTTCCACCAGGACAGGGTGTCTTTAAGAACTAACCCTACGTTTATGCCAAAGGTGGTATCCAGTGTGGCTCTAAACCAAACTATTCACCTGCTATCTTTTTATCCTAAACCACAGAATAAAGGGGAGAGACTACTGCATTCTTTGGATATTCACAGGCAGTTACGCTTCTACTTGGACAAAACCAAAGCTTTCAGAAAATCTGGGCAATTATTGGTAGCATATGCTGCAGGAGCACAGGGAAAAGCCATTTCAAAACAGACTATTTCAAAATAGATAGGACATTGTATATGTTTCTGCTACACATACCATGGAAAACCTGTACCTAGCAGCATTAGATCTCACTCCACCAGGGCAACAGCCACTTCAACTGCCTACCTCAGGGGAGTACCTACCAAGGATATTTTGGAAGCAGCAACTTGGAGTTCTGTACATACCTTCACCAAGCATTACCATCTGCCTCTATACTCTAAATCCAGAGCTGGCTTCGTCACTGCAGTGCTGCAGGGCCATATAGCCACCCCTAATGCCTTATAGAACCAGCCACCTTACCTCAGCTTTGGGATTCTACCCAAGTGTAATGACTGCAGCAGTGTAACACGATGAACATAGTACAGTTTTGTACCTACCATAAATGTAGATGTTCGAGTGTATACACTGCTGCAGTCCAGGTTACCCTCCCTCCTTCCCCTCTTACTGGCTGGTACGTACCTATGTCTTCGACCCTTACTACCTATGGGGAGTATTTGCTGGTAGCTGTAAGTTGTTTTTTGCTTTTCTTATGTATGTTTTATTAGCAATTGGAATTGCCTACCTATTTAGAGGCACCTGACATCTGGGGCAAGAAAAACTGAAGAAAATGGCGTTGGCTGCATCTTATATACCCCTGTCGCACTGACGTCAGGGAGGAGGCGAAAGCAACCGACGCCGAACCAAGACTTTGGAACTGGGGAACCGCCTGACAGCAGGATAACCCAAGTGTAATGACTGCAGCAGTGTATATACTCAAACATCTACATTTATGGTATGTACAAAACTATACTTTTCCCTTGATATTTTTACAAAGAGAGCTTTGTAACGTGTACACAAAATCTGGTGCATGATAGTAGGCTAACAAAGTCATGAAGCTAAACACACTGCACATTTGTAATATTGATTCCTGTCAGTATATTAATATCACACCAAGTGCAGATCACACCAAGTGCAGACTTGATTTTTTTTTTTTTATTTTCATTTTCCTAACTCCATGTCCCTTTTGACCAGAAAATGGGGTACAGTGCCTGCTACAATGTGCAATAGGACATGCACACACCTACAGTCTTACATTAGGAGTGCATTACCCTCTATCTAAAGTCCAGCCACCACAAGGTCTATCCCTCACATAGAGTATGAGCATCTGAGGTCAACCTTTAGGTGGCACTGCTGTGCTGGAACCTGCCACGACCCCCTCCCCCAGCAATGAGCAAGATCAAATCAGAAGCTCACTTTCTTTTTTTTTTTTTCAATAATTTTTATTTTCATTTTGCATTTATAAAAGACACAAAAATGTTCATATTTACAACATGACCATAAGAGAAAGTTATATACATTGTAGTCAATATAGAAACATGAAGGTCATATAACAAACCTATTTACACCATATACATAGATGCTTTCTCAAACAAGCTTAAACAATATAAAGACAACACATACATTAATGTTTGCAATATCTGTCACTGGAAGGATCTTGCATTGCCCAAGACTGTAATCAAACACAGGTTATGTGGAATGTTGTCAGTGTCCAAAACTCTCTGCCTCTCATCATTGTATCTTTAATTATCAATGATTTACTTTGTGCAGCTGTCCCTAGAAGGGTTCCGGCATGTAGACTGCAAGACAATTACCCACAAGCTACAATGCCAAAATCAGAAGGCTGCAACACCGCTAGACTGTAGAGCGGTGCGGCTGAAAGAGAGCTACGTGGTGGGATTGCACATAGATGGTTAAACTGCCACATAGAGACAATCTCTAATGTAACTAAGCAGGCTGTTTCCTGACAGTGGAAACGACCTTGCTAGACAACCGATCGTCAGCACAAGTCAGCTAAGCAGGTCCAACAACACAAAAAATAAAAGCATAACTGCTAAACTCAGAAGCACAGAAATACCCAAACACAACCCTTGCAGGAAACCATGAAGTGGGAAGCTGCAAGATGTGAACAGCCAAAGAAGCTGCACTAATACATGCGCACTGTCAGTAGCACAAGGACACTCACAAGGCATCCCTGCAATGGAAATAATGTGCCCTGTAAGAGCTTCCCTAGTGCACACCTCTCAACCTCTTATAAGAAGACATCTGGACAAAGCCATAAATAAAAGTGGGAGAAAGGCCCAAAAAAGGGAAAATTGTAAATTCTGCTTTTGCAAACTTAGAAAGTTGATAGAATAACAGGTTTTACATTAGCATGACTTTTCTGAAGGGTATGAAGTCTGAAACTCAGTTGTCTGTCATTATTTTCTAACTTCAGTATTTATCTCTCTATCTATTTATTTATGTTATGTAAACTAATTAAATAAATATAACAGTCATCCACACGTAAAGGAAAGTCAGAAGCACAACAGCAATATGAAGTAGTTTACTTCATTTGTTCTTCAGCCTGTGAGCTTCAGATCCACATCACAGCCGACACGGCCGCATTTTCCAGCTATGGATCCGAGCTCCAGACTCCTTCCCTTAACCATAATGCCCCCTGTCTCCATCCTCCACCCAGATCTCGTTTGTCACCACAGAGGTTACAAGAGTGGTTTGTGAGCTCCAGTTAGTGGGTCACATAAGTGAACTTTTCTCTGGGTTTTGTCTCTTTGACTGCATTTATTTTCTTTCTGACATCCTTTATCTCACTCTCGACTGCGTCAGATATAAAAAAAAAATACTTTTCTATCAGAGAGCGTGTGTGTGTGTGTGTGTGTGTGTGTGGGTATGGCAGGATTTAGAAAATGCATAGTGTGTATCCATAAGCTGTTCCTGGCGGATGGCCACACTCGGTGCGTGGTTTGCCTTGGTGCAGATCACCTCAAGTCCCCCTGTCCTATTTGCACTGGTTTCAGCCTTAGAGGACTTAAGGACAGGCAGGACAAACTGATTTTGAAGTGATTACTCCCCTCTTCAACGACTACCATCCCTTCCCCCCCAGCAGGGATAGCAGCAGCTGCTGCTTCTACTTCCTTTTCTCTGGCCTGTGTGACTCAAACTCCCACCAAGAGGTCTGGGGAAGGGGATAAGGACACAAAGGACCATTCCCGCAAGCAGTCTCCCGACCGCTTGTTGGAGGTGGCTCCGCCAAAGAAAATCAGCCCAGCGACTAGGCCTGGGTCTCCTTGCCTTCTATCTCCCAGATTCTCCACCGAGCCCAAGGAGACTCGTAGCCAGTCCCCAGTAAGGACTTCTCCCCACTAGCTCTCCCGTTCAGTTTTGGTGGTGTCCTCCTGCTCCACCCGAAGTTTAAGTGAAGTGGAGATGGACAAGATGATGCGGAGTTTCATCCGCACTGAGGGTCTTGTTGGCACCCTGTCCCTTCGGAAGGGACTCCTTGCAACCTTTGTTTTGACCAATAACTCCTTCTCTGATCCGACTGATAGTTTCGGAGTTCTTGGATCCAAGGATTCTTGCGGCCGGCGCCGACAGTACCATGTACCTCGACGCCAGCCATTACCTTGAGCTTGTCGGATCTGACAGGATTGGATCCGAGGTCTTGGAGCCGTAACCTTGGGGTCAGATCCAAGGGGGTGCTGTCTGCTCCGAGCGCTTTGGAGCGGAGCATCCCTCTCGGCATCTCTGCTTCTGGAGGTTCGGCTCCAACTCCCCTATCGGGTTAGAGGGGGACAGACCCCGCCAGTACATCCCAAGAGGTTCGCTTCCCCTCTGCATTCAGTGTGGTGGAGAGGATTCTCTGTGTCGAGGCCTCTGACCATTTTGTCCTCAGACTCCGCCCAGAACCCCCTGGTCCTTAGTGCAGTTCCTGCCTTCTTGCCGTCTCAGGGACAGCCTGTGGCTGCAATGCCCCAGGAAGTTCTGGTGGAACATCAAGAGGTTTGTGAGTCCTCCTTGGAGAGTCCCCCCTCCCGAGGAGGTACCCCGCAAAAGTAAGCGTAAGAGGAGGCACTTGGACTCTCCACCAGAGTCCCTCACAGAAGACATGGACTTGGATGAGGGGGAAGGTTCTCCAAGGTCACCCCCTGAGGATGTCTCCTTTGGAGACATCATGGAGCTCCTTCACCAGAGGGGGGGTGGTCAGACTCCAAACCGATCTCGGACCAGTCATGTTCCTGGAGGCATTTGGCTTGGGCCCATCTACCTCTTGGGTGTCCCCTCCTGCAGATCCATGCATGGATTTAATAACATCCAGGACATGGAAGGAGCCGGACACTGTAGAGCCCATCCCTAAGCACTCTGACAAAGTGCTGAGTCCCCCATCAGACAGGACGCATTAGAACAAGGGATCCTCGGTAGATGCGATGATGGTGGCAGCTGCCACCAAGAAGGAGCTCACTCAGGAGAGCTCCACGGTCCATCCCCCTGATCGAGAATGAAGAGCGATGGACCATTTTGGGAAGCGAGTATATGCTTCAGTGACCTTCTTGGTGAGGTTGCTGAACTATATAGCACATGTCATTAGACTCCAGAGAGACCTAGTGAAGGAGATCATGGAGTCTACCCCAGAGTCCATGTTGGTGGAGGACAAGAAGACCTTCTCCGCTCAAATGGCCACTCTAAAAGCGGTTGCCAACATGTCCATGCGACTGCTCTCTCATGCTACAGAGGGAGCCGCAAGGGCGGCCGGGACAGGCGTTGCTATCAGGCATCATGCCTGGCTCCAGTTGTGTCAATTTTCAGAGCCCTTCAAGGCATCTTTCACCAATGCCGCTTATGATGGTTTCTCCCTGTTTGGGAAGTCGGTGAGGGAGACTTTGGTCCAGAGTGAGAAGGATGGGAAGACACTGTCTGCTGTCAGGATCCACTTCTCCTCACCTCAAAGATGAGGAGCTCTCTGAGCATGTAGCCCAGGCTGGTATGACCCTGACCTTGAGTAGCATCTTGCCCTCACCAAGAATGATGCCACAATATGAAGACAAGATGATCAATTTCAACAATTGGCTTAAGTTTTGGTGTCATTCAAAGGGGATCCAATGCCTGTCAGCCTGGGATGACATGCTCGACAAGCCACGATGCTTCGCTAGGGACGGCTTGCACCTGTCACCCCTGGGCTTTCGGATATTGGCAAAGGCTCTTGCTACCCCCATAGTGCCTTTTTTAGGCAAGGCTCAAAAGACAAACCCACCTCCATAGGTATCACAAGGGATAAGAAACTAAGAGTAATGCTACTCAACGCCAGAAGTCTAAACCTCAAGATGCATGCACTCAAAACTCTCCTTAGCATGGAGAACATCGATATCTGTGCAGTAACAGAAACCTGGTTCAAGGCTCCCGAGAGCACCCCAGCACTGCCAGGTTATACCTCATACCATGCTTTTCGGCCCCAAAACTTGGACTGAACCAGAAAAGGAGGGGGAGTATCAATATTCGTCAAAGATACCCACACCTCCAGGTTGGTGGCACAGCACGAAGCATCAGAGACTATCCATGTGCAACTAACAGTGGGTAAAACTGACTTCCTGTTTATAGCCTGCTACAGACCACCCTCCCAAACCCAGGAACCCCACTCGGCCTTCCTGAGAACACTGGAAAATATGAAGGTCTCTCCAAACACCATTATATTGGGTGACTTCAACTACCCAAACATAGACTGGGAGCATTACTCTAGCTCCAACACCCTAGCTCAAAGGTTCCTAGAATTTATAAACTCAAATGCTATGGAACAACTTGTTACCACTCCCACAAGAGGGGAAAACATACTGGACCTGATCATCACCAACATAGGGACTCTATGTTCCAGACCAGAAGTGTATCCCTCACTGGTAAGATCAGACCATAAACTAATCTCACTGGATATTCACACTCCGACCCCACCCCTGCCCAGAAAACCACAGTGAAAAACTTCTCTAAAGCAAATTTCACACTCCTCAAAATCGAGGTGGAATCCTTCAAAGCCCCCGGGCCTGTGGAAAATACGGCCCAGACCGCAGAATCCTTTATAAACGCATTCTATGAACACCTTCAGGAATGCATGGATCATGCAATCCCAAATAAAACCAAGACCCAATCCTCCAAAGGCAGACGTCCTGTCTGGTGGACCCCAGCCATAAACAAACTATACAATAGAAGGAGGAAGCTACTACATGATAGAGCAAAATCCCAAAAGGGAAGGCATCTCTGATCAGTGTTAGCAAAAAACTACGGGCACTCATAAAATCGTCTAAGGCCAGCTTCGAGAGAAAAATTGCACAGGACACTAAGGATAATCACAAGGCTTTCTTTAGTTATGTTAGGAACCTGGGTGGGAATTCACAGATATGCTCAGAATTGGTCCAAAATGACAAAAAATACACCGAACCCACAGACATTGCCAACATCCTAGCTGACAGGTTCAGTGCAAACTCCCCCCCCCTCCCCACCAAAAGGGCAAATATCTATCCCAGCAAAGTGCTGCCCCCCTGACATCTCAGATGCTCAGGTAAGAGCCGCCCTCTCCAAATCAAAAAACACAGCATCAATGGGACCAGACGGTGTCCCAGGCTGCGTCGTACATAAACTCCAAGAAGAGCTAAACCCAAACATAAAACTACTGTTCAATCTCAGCCTTACCACAGGATATGTACCCAAAGAGTGGCGTACAGCAACAGTGGTCCCTCTCCACAAAGGTGGTGCCTCAACGGATCCTGGAAACTATCGCCCCATAAGCCTGACTAGCTTGGTCTGCAAAGCTATGGAAAGGATCATCATGGACCTCATAAAAAAAGATATTGGGGACGTACAGACACTGGATCCTACCCAGTTCGGCTTTGTTAAGGGCAGATCCTGCCTCTTAAATCTGGTCAATTTCTTTGAAACAGTTAGTTACCAAGGCCATTGACGAGGGGAAGGTGGTCCACATAGCCTACCTGGACCTCGCAAAAGCCTTCGATACAATACCCCACTCGGGCATTATAGATAAGCTCACCAGCTTAAATATAAACCCCTATGTCACTAGATGGGTTGCAAACTGGCTCAAGGACAGAACCCACATGGTTAGAATTGCTGGAGCCATGTCAGACTCCAAACCAGTTACAAGTGGCATCCCACAAGGCTCAGTCCTGGGACCTCTCCTGTTCGGTATATATTTCTCGGAGGTACAGGCCAACACGGAAGGACTGTGGCTGACCAAGTTCACAGATGACTGCAAACTGGGCGCTATAATCGACTCTCCAGCCGACACAAGCATCCTCCAAAAGGGCCTCATAGAAACAGACAACTGGTGCCAGAGCCATGGCCTTAAGCTAAATGCCAAGAAGAGTATAGTCATCCCCTTTGGCAAAAACAAAGTGCCCACAAATTACCACATATGTTGTAATCCATTAAGTATGGAAGAAGTAATTAGGGACCTGGGGACCCAAGTTGATAGCAATCTCTCATTTGACAACCACGTGGCCAAAGTGGTTAGAAAAACATTTTATATAGCCCACCTAATCATGAAGGGATTCACATCTAGATCAGGGGAGGTCATCGTGCCTCTTTACTCATCCCTCATCAGGCCCATAATTGAGTACAATGCCCCTTTTGGGATGTACCTTACCAGACACCTGCAGCAACTGGAAAGACCCCAAAAGTACCTCACCAAGAGGATCAAAGGGCTCAAACAGATGCCATATGCTGCCCGGTTAAAGCAACTCCAGCTCTACTCAGTGGCATACCGCCTGCTCAGAGGCGATCTGTGCCTGATGTATAAAGCCATGTCCAACCCGGAATTAATGGACATGCTGTACCTCAGAAAATCCAAATCCCATCGAGCTACGTGCTCGAGAGACTTGAACCTCAGCACTGAAATAAATAGGACATGCTGGAGGGACAGATTCATAACCCAGAGGCTCCCTTCACTCTGGAATAAAATCTCAGTCCAGGTTAGGCAGAGTTCCTCATTGACTCTCTTCAAGAGGAATCTTGATGAGTGGATGGAAGATAGTAGGTTTACCCCCGGTATCACTTCTGTGTCACTGTTAGACAGAGGCACAGTATACTAACCTCGAAAAAGGGCATAGCAAAATTAATTTAAAATGGGTGGCGAAAGCCAAACACACTCTGGCTAGGTTTATAAATGCCCTAGGGCAGATAGCCTAGTATGAACCTATGAACCTATGAACCTATGAAGATCCTTTTCCAGAAATCAGCGAGGAACAAAAAACATATGGTTCTGGAAGTCTCAGGTGTTTTCCCGGGCCGCTTACAATTCTCCATCCCCCAGTGGCAGAGGGGGTCAGAACAGATGCCGCCTGAGAGGCAGAGGGCGTCCTAGGAATTTCAGGTCCCAAGAACCCTTTTCAGATGGACCCGGACAGCAGCCCTGAGGGCTTGCCCAACTGCTCAACTCTGGAGGCAGTCGGGGGTCACCTGTCGCTACACCCGAAGGCATGGGAGTCCATTACGAAAGATCGCTGGGTAATGCGAATCATATCCAGAGGATATTTCATTTCATTCAAGGAACATCCCCATCAAACAAACTCCTCCCAGATGTTCTACCCACGCAACAGGAGGAGGCAATGCTAGAAATAGGAAAGCTGCTGAACAAACGAGTCATCCAACTGGTACCCCCTAGGCCAGTCCAGATTTGGTGTTTACTCCAGATTCCTTTTAGTGCCAAAGAAAATGGAGGACCTCAGACCCATCTTGGATCTGTGCACATTGAACCTGTCAGTAACCAAGACAAAATTCCAGATGGTCATGCTTCAATCGATCCTGCCTCTTTTGCAGGCCACAAACTGGAGGTGCTCGATTGATCTTCAGGATGAGTATTACCACATCAAAATGGACAGACGCTCTCGGAGGTTTCTTCGCTTCCGGCTGGGAGCCAATCACTACCAGTTCAGAGCCCTCCCCTTTGGTCTCACCACAGTCCCTAGGGTGTTTACCAAAGTGATGGTGGTTTTAGCGGCTCACCTGAGGCTCAAGGGTATTCAGGTATTCCCGTACCTGGATTATTAGCTCTTTCCTGCCCCCTCAGAGCATCTACTGTGTCAGGCCAGGGATTACTTCATCCAGTTAGCAAACAATCTGAGGATTACCATCAACCGGAACAAATCTTCTCTAGAGCCGGGTCAGATTCTGGACTTTATTGGGGCATGTTTGGACACTCTTCAAATGAAAGTTTTTCTCACCCCAGACAGGATACACAGTTTAAGAACGCATGTTTTACAAATTCTTCACACTCAAGTCCCCACAGCCACAGGAGTACTCAGGGCAGTAGGTTCCATGGCAGCCACAATCAGTCTCCTACAGTTGGCTCGCCTGCATATGAGAGTTCTTCAATGGACACTTGCAGTCTAGTGGTCCCTGTTAGACCTTCCTCTTACCTTTCCAGTGAGAACCTCGAAGACATTCAGGGACTCCCTTCAGTGGTGGATTCAATCTCTGGATATCTTCAAAGGATGTTCCTTTCACCCTGTTTCACCCAAATCCACAGTGACCATGGATGCCTCCCAGCTAGGGTGGGGAGGTACTGCTCGGGAAGGACGGTCCAAGGCACATGGTCCCCCAAGATGCATATTAACATTCTAGAAATGAGGGCGGTTCTTTTGGCATTGCAGGCACTTCATGCCCATCTTCCTCTAGGGATGATTGTCATTCAGACAGACAACATGTCAGTAGTCTAGTGCATCAACAAACAAGGGGGAACCAGATCTTATCCCCTTTGTCGAGAAGCCATAAGAGTGTGGGAATGTGCGATCACAGCAATGCACATTCCAGGGCGATCCACATTCTAGTGGACAGGCTCAGTAGATCGATTCTGATGCCTTACGAGTGGTCTCTGAATCCTTCAGTAGCGGAACAGATCTTTCGAAAGTGGGGTCAGCCTTGCTGCGATCTCTTCGCATCTCTTTCCAACGTGAAATGCAGTGAGTTTTTTGCTCTGAACCCACACAGGGGGAAGCCCCGAGAGACACACTGGTTTATGCTTGGCCTCCTGGTCTCCTCTATGTTTATCCCCCACTCCCACTTATGTCCAAGTTTCTTCAGAAAGCTCGAAGGCTGGGGAGCACAGTTATCCTCATAGCCCCATTCTGGCCTTGTCAGACTTGGTTCCCCTCACTGTGGTCTCACCTAGTTGGTTCCTCCATGGACATTGGATCCAGTCTTGGATCTTCTTTCTCATCCCACAGGGATCCCTCACCCAGATCTGGACAGTCTGAAGCTCACGGCTTGGCTGCTCCGGTTCCCATGATTATCAGGACTCCTGGATTGTCATCCCCCATAAAGTCCATTTTGTTGGCGGCTCACAAATCCTCCACCAGGAAGGTGTATTGTAGCAAATGGAGATGTTTTTCAATATGGGCTAATCAGCGAGCTTTGGACCCTTTCACGGCTCCTCTTTCAGCGGTCTTAGAGTTAAGGTGCACCTGATAGCTATCTCTAATTTCCATATGGGAGTGAACATGTCATCTGATATTGTTAATCCTCGGCCATTTTCCAAGCTCACGTCAGCTTCAAACTCTCAAGCTAAACTCTTACCCACAATCCCCCTCTCCCTGTTACCTCAGATTTCGTTTGCCGCATTGCCATTCGGTCGTGTCAAGCTACTTCTCTTGAGCAAAGTACAGTCAATTGTTGTTTAATAGCTTTACAGATTACTTTTTCTGTCAGAAAAATATTTTATTGTCTCTTACCCTATCGCATCTAGCGTTCATAATTTCTTCAGGTTTTTCTGCTTTTTCTTTACCACTTTTGCCAGGAGGTATTCTCTCTTTACCATTGTTGGTAATCCTTTTCCCTTTTTCTCTCATACCTTCGGGTACTCTCTTGTACCATTGTTGGTATCTTTTCTATTAATTAATTTGCTGTCATGGCAGATAAGAAAGGAAGTCCGTGGTTTAAGCCATGTTCTGATTGTGGACACAAACTGCCTACTTCTGATGCACACTCTTTGTGTGTTTATTGTTTGGGAGCTTCCCATTTGTCTGTTGACCCACCCTGTACTATTTGTGAGAACTTTTCTAATAGAACCTTGTTGAAAAGGAAAAACAAGCTGATACTGAAGGGACTTCTAAAATCTCCCTTTTCAGAGGCTATTTCTGGGTCGGAGGCCTCAACCCCTCCTAGAGCCCATACGAAAACCTTGGATGTTCCTACTAAGGCTAAATCTTTGTCTTCATCCCCGGCTGGGGACTCCCGCCAACCAAAACCTAAAAATGCTAAAGTTTCAGCTCCGGAGCTCTCTCAGTCAGCACCAGTGCTTTTGGTGCCTAGACCTTCGGCACCGAGGCCTTTGGCTCCATTAGTGATTTCGGCTCCATCTTCTCCTGCAGCCTTCTATATATTGTCACTGAGGGGCTCCTCGGTTCAGACCTTTACCACTGTATTGGCACCGACCGTTCAGTCGGCGCAGACCTTGACCGCGTCGGCTCCGAGATATTCCTCGGAACCAACACCTTTATTGTTGACTCCAGTTTTGTCGGTTCCAGCTTTGGCACCGATCCCTGTGTCAGTGCAAACAATGACCTTGGCATCGATGACCTCTTCGGTGCAGACAACAGTAGTCCAGTCTCTCTCTGCACTGTTGTCCTCGGTGCGGTCAGATGAGATGGGCACCGAGTCTGCCTCTTCTGTGGACAGGCCTGTTTCTCCCTCAGTCTCCGTGAGGTCCACAAGAAGCCTTTCCGAACATGATGTGTTGCGTCTCGTGGACCAGGTGCTCTTGGACAGAGGTATCCCCCCCAGGAACTATCCTTCCTTGGGAGGTGATCACCCATCTCCAAAGACCCCTTCTTATTCTCCTCCTTCATTGCCTTTGAAGTCCATGGATATAGCACAGTCTTCCCCGTCTGTGGTTCCCTGTATGGATCTCGCTAAGGAACTGCAGTTGCCTTCATGGCAGGAAAGTTTTGCTACAATCCAGGATGTCAGCTGTGACACGCATAGCTTGCTGCTCCACAGCCATCCAGGGACTCCGGGTCAGCAGGCTGAGCCACTTACGGGAGGGGTGACCCCTGTCCTAGACATACACTCCTCTTCGGGTAGACCAGCCTTCCAACTGATGGAGAGGGCGTTCGCTGCTGCTGCTGGCGATACCAGACTGTCTATACCTCCGCCCTCCTCTGGTACACTGGTTTCACAAGTCGCATCTAGCAGACACCGGGTGCAAGGGCCGCAGGACATATTCCCTAAGAAATCCCCTTTTCCGCTGTCTTCTCCAGCTTCTCCCGCTGAGGAGGTACACCGGAAAAGTTCATGTAAGAGGAAGCACATGGACTCCACAAAGGAGTCCCTCACTGAAGATACAGATTTCGATGAGGGGGAAGGATCCCCTCGGCCACCCTCTGAGGTAACCTTTGGTGATATCCTCGAAATCCTGAAACAGAGAGGTGACTGGCAGTCCTCTGAGGAATCCGTGTTCCTGTAGGCCTTTCGCGCACGGCCCCCTACCTCCTGGGTTACTCCACCTACCGATGAACTTGTCCAGCTCATTGTGCAGCATGCTTGGAAGGCTCCTGATACTGTTGAAGCTATTCCCGGAGGCCAGATAAGATCTTGTCCCCTCCTGCTTCGGATCCCCATTGATCCAAAGGTCTTCCTGTGGATGCTTTGGTGGTGGCGGCCGCAACAAAAAAGGATCGGGCAGAAGAAGACAGCCAGACTGTCCATCCGCCTAACAGAGAGTCCGGGCCCTTGACAGGATAGGGAAGTGCACCTTTGCTTCAGCGACCTTTGCTATCAGGTCCCTGAATTATATGGCTCATTTTACCAGGCTTCAAAGTGATCTGGCTTTTGACCAACTACAAATGCAGCAACTGCTTAGCCCTGATTCCCCCTCCGGGACAGTCACCCAGGGACCCTCTAGTTCACGATTGGCCCTTGGGTCTTCTTTACGCATTTCCACCCCTTCCCCTCATTCCCCAGTTTCTGAAGAAAGCCCGTTGGTTGAAGAGCAAGGTGATCCTCATAGCACCATATTGGCCTTGACAGATTTGGTTCCCCTTCCTTTGCCCTCACCTACTAGATCGACCATGGAGTCTCCATCCAACCCCGGAGTTGATCTCACACCCACAGAACCTGATTCATCCCACAGCCTGAAGCTCACGGCTTGGCTACTCCAATTCCCTTGATTGCCAGGGAGAATGATCTTTCTTTACCAGTACGTGATATTCTCATTGCTTCTCATAAGTCTTCCACTAGAATTACTTATCTGAGCAAATGGAAAAGATTTACCTGTTGGCTGAAAGATAAACAAGTAGACCCCTTTTCAGCACCAGTGTCGATAATACTAGACTATCTGGCTGACCTGTTTCAATCGGGTCTATCGGCCTCCATCATTAGAGTTCATTTGGCTGCAACTTCTAATTTTCATGAGGGTGTCCAAGATTCCTCTCTTATGTCCCATAAATTGTGCAAGACCTTCATAAAAGGTGTGAATCATCTGAAGCCACCTTTTAGAGAACCTATTCAACCATGGGATTTATCATTAGTTCTACAAGCTCTGACAATGTCACCTTTCGAAACAGCCTCTTCTTGCGACCTCAAGTATTTGTCATGGAAAACCTTGTTTTTGGTCGCTATTACTTCTGCCAGACGTATTTCTGAACTTCAAGCTTTATGTATCAAGAGTCCATACTTGATTTTTCATAGAGATAGAGTGTCTCTGAGAACTAATCCGTAATTTTTGCCTAAAGTGATCTCTGAAATGTCCATTAATCAAGCCATTGAATTGCCACTTTTCTTTCCCAATCATTCAAACAGAGGAGAGTATTACCTACATACCCTAGATGTACACAGGCATATCCATTTTTACTTAAACAGGACTAAACCCTTTCGTAAATCTGACAAGTATTTTTTGGCCTTTTCTGGACCTAGATCAGGATCTGCTGTTGCTAAGGTCACATTAGCTAGATGGTTGAAGGACTGTGTGACCTTTATTTATACACAACGTAATATCTCATTGCCTACTACCATGAAAGCTCATTCAACAAGGTCGGTGGCAACTTCTGCTGCCTTCCATGCCAGAGCTTCTTTACATGACATCTGTGCAGCTGCATCTTGGGCTACGCCTCATACCTTCATCAGTCATTACAAATTGGATTTGGCCTCCAGGAGAAGAGCATCTTTCAGTTCTGTGCTGCTCAGGAATGTCCTTCCATGAGAGCCTCCTAGGAATAGAGGTAGCTGGGGACTCTGTCCCATGCATAAGGAATGAACGAGGATTAACAATATCAGATAAAGAAGTTATGTCTTACAATAACGTTCCATCTGTATTGTTAATCCTCGTTCAGTCATTACGACCCTCCCCCCTTCCCCCTCCTGTGGTTTCTAGTGGATCTCACCATCCGGTTCTCTTAGGTTATTTGACCAGAGGTAGCCTCTACCTTCTTTGACTTGCAAACTCAATCTGAGGTAACAGGGAGAGGGGGATTGTGGGTAAGAGTTTAGCTCGAGGGTTTGAAGCTGATGCGAGCTTGGAAAATGGCCAGCTCGGTTCCAAGCTCGGAAGCGATACCCCATAAGTAATGACTGAATGAGGATCAACAATACAGATGGAACATTATGGCAAGACATAACTTCTTTTTCCTTGGCTTCTTCCAAACGGTGTAAAACATTCCTTAAATGGACCTTTCTACTTAGACCTCCGGTAAAGGACCCTACGCCTCTGTGGGATCTTACCTTAGTGTTACAGGCATTGGTTTCTACACCCTTCGAACCGGCAGCATTGGTTGATCTTCAGTTTTTGACATGGGAAAACTGCATTCTTGGTGGCCATTACCTCAGCCAGAAGAGTGTCAGAGCTTCAAGCTTTTTCTATGAAGATGCCTTACATGTTTTTCACAAGGACAGAGTGTCATTGCGTACTAACCCATCCTTTCTTCCTAAGGTGGCCTTGGAAGCCAATGTTAACCAAATGATAAATTTACCAGTTTTCTTCCCCAACTTCCACAACAAAGGGCAATACAAGTTGCATCTGCTTGATGTTCATAGGCAACTGAGATTTTACTTACATAGGACTAAGTCCTTCCGCAAATTTGATCAGTTATTCATGTCTTATGCTAAACTCTTTTTAGGCAAGCCAGTTTCCAAGGTAACAGTTGCTTGATGGATTTCCTTGTGCATTGCTTGAGCCTATGAGGTGAAAGGTAGGTCCTTGCCAGGGCATGTGAAGGCACACTTCACCCGATCTATGGCTATGTCAGCTGCCTTCTGGTCTAGGGTGTCTCTGGATGATATCTGCTCGGCAGCTACTTGGTCCTCATCTCATACCTTCATTTTTCATTACAAGTTGGATATTGTGTCTCGGAATAGAGCATCCTTTGGTTCTGCTGTGCTCCGGAATATCCTTCCATGAGGGCTACCCAGGTGCTTATGGTAACTGGGGACTCTGTCCCACAGGTTGAAAATCAAATGAAGTAAACTACTTCAGATAAAGAAGTTATGTACTTACCATAACGTTCCATCTGAGTAGTTGTACTTCGTTTGTCTTCAACCTCCCCCCCCTCCTTGCCCCTGAACTTATCATGGATGCAGGCTGTGTTTCTACCTTGTATAAAGTGTTTGGCCCTTGACTCTGTCCAGGTCAGGGAGTGTAATGGAGATCCTTGTTATGATAAGGTGGTGTTGGGTCGGGTAGACGATACCTTTTAGACATCAAACTTGATCTGAAGGGAGACAGGAGGGCATTATGGGTAAGATGAGGACTCTGAAGCACGGATCAATAGCTGGAAAAATACGGCCATGCCCGATCCAATGTGGATCCAAAACCCACAGGTTGAAGACAAATGAAGTACAACTACTTAGCTGGAACGTTATGGTGAGTACTTAACTTCTTTTTTGTCCTACAAGATAGAAATACATACATACAGACAACAACAGGCATTCCTGAGTAAGACATATCTCCGTAATACCAAGTGCATTAAAAGAATAGTGTTATCACTCCTTTACTACCCCTCATGCACGACATACCCATAGCCAAACATACTGGTATCCCACTTACGGCCGACCTGTGGCAGGTGTAAACAGGACAACCCTGGCAATTAATGACTACCTAACTAACAGTACAGAAGCAACCACTGTAGAAGGGAACACTGACACGTAGGGGAGGGAAAGGGCATATCGGACACATAGGAGTATAAACCCACCTCACTGCAACAGCTGATTGTACACTACTGAAGCAACATGTGTGTATTGTGGGGGTTGTCAAATCGATCCTATGGTTGTTGCAGATGAGGTACACACATATTCAGAGGCATGTAGGCAGAAAAGGGTGCTACACAGGGGAACATCCATTAGTAATGTCTGTCCCTGAAACTGAGACTGTGCACTACACCTTAAATGGGCAGCGACAATAGCTGGGATTTAAAGGGGACCTGTGCATACATGCATATCCAGTGGTGTAAAACAAGCTGGATAGACACCTACAGAACTGCAGTCATTTGTCAATGCCACGGCTGTGTGAATTGGACATAGAGTATCCCTAGAAGGAAAGTTAGTAAGAGCAGGGTGGTGTGTATACTACTACAAAGGGGCATTGTGGCAGGCAGCGCCTATTCAGAAGGGTACAACACAAGGCGGTGTACTGCAACATAACCGTAGTCTAATAGTGGACTATACCCAAGTAGTGTCAATGTACTGTTCCCTGCTACACTGGATGTGATGGATGCTGAGAGGCCAACCACAAGTAATGTTGCCATGATGGAATCTGTATACGAGTATAGCCCAGGTCAGCTTGGCAACAGATATTGGACAGTGCCCAGCCAACAAGGCAAACCATTGCTGGTAGTGGAGGGATACCTGTACCACTTAGAGCGGGAAGTCCTCTCCAAATGATACTGGGCATGTGTTGAGCAGAGAATAAAGGCCTGCAGGGGCTGTACTATCACTGTTCACCAGGATGAGGGGGAAGAACTACATAAATCACTGCCACACCAGCAAGGACCAGATGCAACCACTGCCCAGATGGCTGTGCTGCGAGCAGAACTACGGCAGAGGGCATTAACTAGTAATGACATGCCTAGTCTGGTAATGCAGAGTGTCCTTGCCACAGTGGATGACAACATACTACAGGAGATGCCTTGCTGTGCCACCCTGCATCGTAGCATCACCAGGGTATGGCAGAAGGCACGGGCATCTATGTCCAAGCCTCCAGCAACAATTGCAGATATTGATGTCAGCCAGTACCCACTCCGTAGTGGCAGCTTTATCTTATGCA
>NC_056751.1:280494531-280622031 GCF_019279795.1 Protopterus annectens
TCCATATTCATTAAGGATATCCACATCTCCGAGCTAGTTGCTCAGCATAATGCAGCCAAGGTTATCCAAGTGCAACTAACTCTGGGCAAAACTGCAATCCAAATTATAGCTTACTACAGATCCCCCACCATGCCCCAGGATTCCCACTCCTCTTTTCTTGATATACTGGAAAATATTAGGGTTCAAGCAAACACCCTAATATTGGGCGATTTCAACTACCCCAGTATTAACTGGGAAAACTACTCATGTACCAACTCCTTTGCTCAGCGCTTTATGGAATTCATAAATTCCAATGCCTTGGATCAACTTATCCACACCCCCACCATGGGCAGCAATACCCTAGACCTAGTCATTACCAACATGAGTGACCGGTGTTCCACACCTGAAGTAAACTCCTCAATGGTCAGATCCGACCATAAGCTAATCACCTTAGATATCCACATCCCACCCCCACCCCTCATTAAGGAAACCACGGTAAAAAATCTCTCCAAAGCCAACTTCATGCTTCTTAAGACAGAAGTGGTGAACTTCATGACACCCATGCAGATGGACAATACAGTTAGGACTGCTGAATCCTACACAAATGCACTCTATAAGCACTTAAACGAGTGCATGGATCGTGCTATCCCAAACAGAACCAGGACGCTATCCTCTAAAAAAAGGAAGCCAATCTGGTGGTCCCCTGCCATAAACAAACTCTACAACAGAAGAAAGAAATTGTTGCAAAAGAGTAAAATCCCATGAGTTGAGGAGCTCCCTGGTCAGCCTCAGCAAGAAGCTGAGATCCCTTATAAGATCCTCCAAAGCTAGCTATGAAAACAAGATTGCCACTGATTCTAAGGACAACCACAAAGCATTCTATAGCTATATCAAGAATCTCAATGGCAACACCCAGATCTGCTCTGAATTACAGCACAATGGCACAAAAATTACAGAACCAACTGATTTTGCCAACATCCTAGCAGATAGGTTCAGTGCTAATTTTACCCCCCTCTCACCCCCTAAAGGACCCATATCTATACAGGAAGAATGCAGAGTCCCTGTAATCACAACTTCACAGGTAAAAGCAGCACTGTCTAAAGCCAGAAACACAGCATCCATGGGACCGGACAACATCCCAGGCTGCGTTTTACACAAACTTCAGAACGAACTGGCTCCCCACCTAAGCACCATGTTCAATCATAGCCTCACGTCAGGCTTTGTGCCCAATGAATGGCACACAGCAACAGTTATCCCACTCCACAAAGGGGAGCCACCACTGATCCTGGGAACTATCACCCTATTAGCCTGACGAGCCTCGTCTGCAAGGCCATGGAACATATCATCATGGAATTCATAAACAAAGACATTGGCAACCTCCAAACTCTGGACCCCGCCCAGTTCGGGTTTGTGAAAGGCAGATCTTGCCTCCTGAACCTGGTCGACTTTTTTGAGGCAGTCACCAAAGCCGTAGACAAGGGTAAGGTGGTTCACACAGCCTATCTTGACCTCGCCAAGGCTTTCAACACCATCCCCCATTCTGGAATTATAGCTAAACTCACTAAACTTGGTATAAATTCCTATGTCACAAGATGGGTTGCTAACTGGCTCACTGACAGAACCCACACTGTAAAAGTTGCAGACTCCAAATCTGACCTCAAACCAGTGACAAGTGGAGTACCACAGGGTTCAGTCCTGGGACCTGTCCTGTTTGGTATCTACTTCTCTGAAGTACAAGCTAACTCAGAAGGCCTCTGACTAACTAAGTTCACAGATGACTGCAAACTAGGAGCTGTAGTCAAGTCCCCAAATAATGTGGACATCCTACAGAAGGGCCTCACTTAGACAGCTGCCTTGTGTCAGAGCCATGGCCACTAGCTCAATGCCAAAAAGTGCATTGTTATCCCCTTTGGTAAAAACTCTGTACCCATGAACTACCACATAGGCGGTAGTCTTCTTGACACCAAATGTGTGATAAGAGACCTTGAGACCCAGGTGGACAGTAGTCTCTCCTTTGATGATCACATTGCCACAGTAGTCAGGAAATCCTTCTACATAGCACACCTCATCACAAAAGGGTTCTCATCCAGGGAAAAAAGAGGTCATTGTTCCCCTCTACTCGACACTCATTAGACCCGTCATAGAGTACAACGCCCCTTTTGGAATGTACCTCACAAGACATCTGCAGCAGCTGGAAAGGCCACAGAAGTACCTCACAAAGAGAATTACTGGACTCAAACAGATGCCCTACACTGATTGCCTCAAAAAATTCCAGCTTTATTCTGTAGCATATCGCCTACTCCGAGGTGATCGCTGCCTAACATATAAAGCTATGTCAAACCCAGAGCTGTTGGACATGCTACACCTAAAGAAATCCCAATCCCTCTGAGCTGCATGCTCTAGGGACCTAAACATTGTCACCACAATAAACAGGACTTGCTGGAGGGATAGATTCCTGTCCCAGAGACTTCCCATACTCTGGAACAAGCTACCCATCTATGTCAAGCAAAGTTCCTCATTAACACTCTTCAGGAAAAATCTTGATGAGTGGGTGGGAAATAGGAAATTCACCCCAGGGATCACTTCTGTGGCTCTGCTTGACAGGGGCACAGGAAATTAACTTTCTTGGGTTGGCGTAAGCCAGGGAACTTTGTTGGCTAGGCTTACTTAGGCCCTTGGGCCAATAGCCTAGTACCTACCTATGAACCTAAATGTGTTATAGCAGCTGAGCCCCCAAAATACTTTCGCTTCTGTCACATTTTTCAGTTTGTGATTGCTTAATTGCTTTTCCTGTCTCTCTGCTTGGATACAAATCAATGCCATCTACATTATAACATACAACCTACAGTTAGTTCTTTTTGTCACAAGACAGTATTTTAACCTTGCTAACATATTGTCCAGATCTTGCAAATGCTCTTCTCTGCGTTCTACCATTTACCAATATGACATCCAGGTAAAAGGCAAGATTTCAAACACCTGATATTATTGTTCAATTATTTCTTGAATTACAACAGCTGTATGAAGGAAGGGCTATGAGTTAAAACTGAACAAAGCCTTTTGGGTGCTTGTCAATTATTTTTTTGTAATTTTCTTTTTCTAACAGTTTTTTTTTTTTTTTTGTTATGCATGGCTCACATGCTGTTTCAAAAACTGCTTTGCATCAGCTAATGTAGCAAAACAGAGCAAATGAATTTTCTGCTTTGTGAAAGGAATACTGTTCTAAGCAAGATACTCTCTTCACTGTAAGCTTGTAGTCATCATTGATCCTATGAAACCGCCTGGTTTCTAGATAGGAAACAACGGGTGCAGCCAAGTCTAAAAGCTTTACCAGTTCAATTATTTTTTCTTGCAAGTGACATTTTTTTCTGCTTCCCCATTTGTTTCAAAGCATGTGGAACTGATCTTGATTTGAACAAGCCTGAAAGCACATTGCTATTGTTATGTATCTCTTGAAGTGATTCCATTCAGTAAGCCCAATTTATCTTTAAACATCCTAGTATTTTTTTTTTCAAATTATCAACTAAAGATTTTTATTTTATTTTTGTTTGCAGTTGAATTATTATTTTTTTTTTTGTTATTTATTTGCTAACTGGGTAAGTCCCCTAGGCATAGCTGTCTGTTTGCAGGGGTGACTTAGCAACACATCTTGGAAAAGTGACTTGGAGGACTAAAGGAATTAAACCTCGGACTGTAGGTCACTGCTCATAAAGTTGCCATCTAAGTGCACTTGTAGATCCTATGTGCCTAGTGAACCATTTCTAAAACAGGGGATGCCTTGGTTCTTGGATTTATGAATGTGTGCTTTATTGACCAGAATCACCCCCTCTCCTAAGTGGCCCAAAAGCTCCTGAAAAGAATGTGCTTCATACTGCACATGAGGATAATGTGCCATACATTTCAAAAGTACAGTGAGCAGTGTTGGATATCAAGCCACACAGCACCACTGAATTGCACATTTCTTGTGGCAGGGCACACATCACAGCAGCCTATGTATCCTCCATATAATTAGCACCATGAGTGCTCAGACAGAAGGACTCCTTATGGTTAAAGTGCACTTTATAGCAGTCTGTGTGTCCTGCATGCTGGCAGTAGGTTCAGTCCTTAAGAGAAAGGAACAGTATAGAAAAGGAGCACATCATGGCATTCTGTGCGTACTGCTGGGTTTCAACAGACCTGTCTTTGTGCGTTTGTCCGTGTCTGTGTGTGCCTAAAATCATTTGCTCAGGTCACTAACTGGATTCACAGTTGCTCAAACATAATGGCTTGCGTTTGCATTTTTAACAACCCCTAACCGGGAAAAGCCGAAAGACACAAACAAACTTGCTTGAGCCTTTGTAGAATTAGATTTTATACCTTTACATGCTAGTAAGTTGTGTGTGGCCTGAGGTTGGTACACCTTTGAGAAACAGCAAAATAATGGAATGCTGTAACGGAGCATATGTACATATTACAGGTATGCTGCAACTATCATTAGTTCTGTGACTGATCTGTGTGTTTATATGGGATTCCTTCAAGCCATTAATCTGCATTCCTCAGTTCCCATATGATCAAGACTTGGTCATTGACTGATTTACTCATACATTGGGTAGAAGACAGACACCACAGGAGCAGTAGAGAGCTGGACCTAACACCCCTTCCCCCCTCGGGAACATTGTTGAAGACTAATGCTGAATTTCACTGACTCAAGACTGGAACTTAAATAAATATTGATAATGTTTTGAGGTACAGGTCCTCAAGAGTTTTTCACACACACACACACACACACACACACACACACACACACACACACACACACACACACAGTCAAAAAGCTCCAAATGTGTTTTGATATTAAATAATTATATGTCATCTAAACAACCACAGTTATTCATAGTGGAACAAAAGGATTTTATTTCTTATCTTTGTGTTAATGGTCTTTGAGTTATGGTTCTTCCATGGAGAGTTACTGTCATGCAAGTGGTGTGCAATCTTTCATAACAATTCTGCAGTGCAATGTCTGGTAACAGGCAAAATATGCTTTTCTGTGCAATGCATCAGCAGTGTCATTTATCCTTAGTTGCTCATTTACACGTTCTAATGGCGTCTGCAGGCTTACCGCACAGTAACTTATCTTTGCTACAGAGGTTCTCCTCTTTTGTCTGTAAGCTTTTTTCTTTTAATACTGTTTTTCTATGCACTATTCTACACTGTGTACCTGAACCACTATGAATTTATGTGGTTATTTACTATTTACTATTAAACTGTTAGATGGATTCATAGTTGGCCTTAGACATAGGCCAACTGTGCGGCCACCTAGGGCACCACTCTAGCAGGGGCATTTTCCAGTAATCTGGATGGTGTAGATAGACCAGAATGGGGCACCAGGTGGTGTGCATGTGGGGGAGGGCTGTGGAGTCCTTTTGCCTTAGGTCACCAGTTGACCAAAGGTTAGTCCTGGATGAACTGGTCCAGAGACCTTTTTCATCTGCAAGCTGGGCTCAGAAGTACTAAACAGTGAAGATAAACTTAAGTTATACACTTCACATATGATGGTTTTAGGTTTACATAGTTGAAAAACTTTATAAGGTTGATGCAGTTATTATAATGTAGAATGTTTACAGTTCTTACAGTTTCTAATAAAACGTAATATAAACTTGCTACTTTATCAGTTTACACGGATTGTAGTACAGTTTGGGTACATGAAATTGTACACATTTTTCTCAAGACTTTTAGCCTACATTTATCTCCTTTAATCAGACCATGTAACAATGAATGGTAGTTGAGATATTTAGTCTTTTAATGTGTTTGTAATTTGGGCAGATGCCAGTGTGTCCACCAGGTGCCAGATCTGTGTTTCTATGCATTCATCAAGAAATGACACGTTCACACCTGTTCACAACATTGCATATTCTGCATTAATCACAGAGGCAGTGCAATGTTGTCATGATTCAGTTTCCTGTGCATGACCTGGAAGATAAGTGGGATGTCCATTCTTTCGAGGCTCTGCAGTAAATCCATACTTTACTTTACACTGGTCTCTCTACTTTCCTTCTCTTTTCCCTAGGCACATCATGCAATATGACTTCTGTGGGTGAACTGTGTACTGTGCAACTTTTTAATCTGAGTTTGGTTTTGGCTTCACATTTAACAATCTTCTGAGTACTATTTTCTTTTTTTTTTTTTTTTTTGCTGACTTGCCAGTGTGATTGATTACAGTGATAATTTTCTCATTTTTGAATTTGGAACCCGGCTATAATCTTTCATCACATGTAAATTCGCTAACTCAAAAATGTACTCAGTGACAGATTCTTTAGCTTTTCGACATAAAATACTTAAACCAGGCATGCTTCATTATTCCCATTTGTCTCGGATTAATATGATTGCTACCAACCAATATTTTATTGCCTTATTTTGTGAGGTGAGGCAGAATTTTGTTAAGGTTTATAGTTGAGATCTGACAGTATTACTTGATATATATGATTTCTCTTCTCTTATGCTTCTGTACCATTGGTTATTAAAAATGTGAAAATAGTCTTTACATGATTCAAGCTGGGATTCAAAAGCACCACGTTTTTTGCTGCTGTAGTCATTTTCTGCTTTCCAGTTCCTTCAGATGCCTTTCTTCCACACATTCATGTCTGCATCATAAGCCCACAGTATTCCCAGCCTTTACCGTTCCTAAGATTAAACTTGCCACATAGATTGGTACAAGTGAGGATTATTCATTACGAATAACAGGCGCACATATGAGTTGAGGTTGCATTCAGGAGAACAGCCAAGCTTCTACTTATGTTGCAATATCAGATCCCATCTGATTATGTAATTCTCCAAGAACCAAAACTGTGGAATTAAAATATCATTAGAGCAATTGTAGGAGAATAAATGCTAAGTTTAAAGTTGCATCACTTTTGAGTATTTTCCTTACTGTAAGGTGTTGAAACTTCGTACTTACTGTATATAATCCGTATGGGGGTATAGCCCCCCTTCACAGCAGAGTATTCCCCCACAAAAATGCTTTAATAGGATAATGGAAAGTTATGTTCTGCTTTTAAAAAAATATATTTGTTTTACCATTCTAGGACTTAGAATGCCAAGTGTCAACATTTTTAATGAAAAAGATCTTAAATCAGCTTTTACTAGTACATGTCTTACACATTTTTGAGACAAACTATATAGGGCAAAAGGGAATAACATTGGCTTAAATAAAACATACATTTTTTTTTCATATGAATAAAAGCTGTGGGTGTATTATAGAAGGAGAGAGAGTCCAATTTAAATATGCTATAGAAACAAAAAAATGTATACAGTGGGTAAAAATAGCTAGTAATATTAGAAGAAAAATTTGAAAATGGCTTATATGATGCTTCAGGCCATAGTATAGGTACCTGTAGACCAACACCTCCGTACTGTCCTACATGTCTAGTCCTTCCCATGGTGTAAATAAAATCATTGGCTATGTAATTCATAGTCCACTGAAACCTTCACCCATGTGTAACTGCAATGAAGTAAAATGTCCACCTGCATAATAACTCTTAACAGTACTTTAAAAAATTCTTTATGGAATGAAATTAAATGAAAATGTACCTGTCTTTGGTTTGGAAGCCTGACTGACTGAAGGCCAAAAAAGATAGTGCAAAGTAATGCAGGGGTTTCTCACTTAACTGAGGTCATTAGAATGCTCATGATTTTAAACACCTATAATCATTCTTAGATTGGATGTTGTCAGTTTTCAACTGATGGGTTTGGATCCGAACTGTAGGATCCGATTTGGCCATTGCAAAAGCTCCTGGTGAATTAAAACTCTCGAGCTTCTCCCTTACCAAGAATGCATCAACCCCAATTACCTGAGATCACCTTTGCCGCCTCCAATGAAAGATGTGGTTGTTAGACTCTTGAGCTTTAAGTTATTTAAGTGTATTTTCTTGTTTTCTTGTTTCCCACTTGTCTTTTCTTGTACTAGTGTACTCTGTGAAATAGTGTTGGTAGTATTTTTCTCCCTTTCTCCTTTGTCTTCTACACTCATCGTAGCTCTTGGCTACCTTTGCAGGTAGCTTTCCTCCTTCTTTTCCCCTGTTTTTTGCTTAAAAAATACCTTTATAGTCTTTTCTGACATTTGTTTGACAGTTTTAAAGTTGGAAAGTTAGACTTTAAAAATGTAAACTTACAGTTTTTTGGAGTGTTTTTTTTTTTATTATTATTCTAGTTGTTAGTGGTAAAGTTTGGTTATTAAGATATCAGAAAAAGACAAAAGCCTGGTAGGCATTAAGAAGCATACTAAATGTGGTCAGAAAATTACTGTTTCTGATGCTCATGCACTTTGCGTGTACTGTGTTGGACCCCTTCAAAGCCAAGAAAATTGTTCAGTTTGTCATGCATTCAATCCAAGGGTCCTGGTTGAATGCAAGAACAAATTAACACTGAAGGGATTACTTCTGTCCTCCTTTAGTGAGGCATTATCTGGAGCTTCAAAAGAAAAATCAAGGAAAATGTCTCACACATCTTCAAGCACTTCACCTCCTCTTCTAAGCCTTTGCGGAAGTCCTTGAAAAGATCTGATGTCCTTCTTTTCTCATGTTGCAATATAACAAACCCTTGGGTTATCCTGTCTTGTTAGCGTGAACATCCAGCCAATATACAAAAGCTTCTTGTCACTGCAAGGTATGTGGGACATCTGATGTTGACTAAGGGACCGTGGGCCATAAAAATGTCTGCACATACCATACTTCAGAACTTCTCTGCCGTCAGACGAACGTCAGCTGTTCCTGCCATACCGGCCATCAGATCGTCTTTTTCAATGATAATTACCCCGTTGGGGACATTCTGTTCTTTTGTGTCACTTCATGCCTGTTTAGGTTCATGTCATTCAGGAAGAGAAAGTGTAAGTGTAGTCATCAGATCCCCCATAAGGATGCCCTCGAGCTTTGTCTTTTCTGTTTAGGGCCTACACACAACCACAAGACCTGCGTGATCTGTCAGGCCTTCGTCCCTATGACCCCACACAGTCGTCTGCATGCTTAGTGTTAGCTATGGAGTGGCCATCTGGTCAGCCTGTCGAGCCACCTAAGAAAAAGGGCAAAGTTGTTAGGCCTGAATCCACTGCTGCATCTCCTCCACCCGACGTTCCTCCTGTGGCTGATGTGAGCCTGGAGAAACATTTAGAAGCCACCGATATGGGTATAGCCGGTACCATTGGGGAAGCTGCAGAACCCAGAGCAGAAGGCATATCTGTGGAGGTGTCGCAGACTTTGGCTACCGACAGTGAGGGGGAACCTCAGCTTGTACCGGTTGCCCGGACAGATCCGTTCACTGCTACAGAACCTGGTGTCCCTTAGGCCTACCTTGGGCCATAAGCCCTCTAGGCCTTCACTTAAAAGAAAACAGAAGTCAAATCACATTTCTCCTCTTGCAGAGAGCCAAGTAGACTGGCAGGCCTTTTTTCAGAGCCTCTTCAATACTTTCATGGTTCTTAGGCCTGCTACGTCCTCATTCTTCCCAGTGGCTCCCCCTCTTAATTAGCCCTAGGATATTCCTCCACCTGAAGCTGAAGATTCATCTGACTCCTCTTCAGAGGACTTTCTATCGTATGTGTCTCAGTTGCCATCTCCCCTTGGTTATGCCTCCCCAGAGGAGAATTCTGCTGAGAGAGACTCTGCAGGCGAGGACCTCACCTTTGGGGAGACCATTTCCAAAATGAGGGAGTTCTTTAAGTGGGATTCCACTGAGATGTCAGAGGTACAAAAAAGGTATTACAGACTTCTGCAAATGGACACTCCTGCTTCTTCAGCTATCTCTCCAGTCTTGCCAGCATTTTTGAATGCTTTTTAATGCAACCTCTGTGAACCATGATTTACAGCCCCTTGCCCCCAAAGGCCTGACAGATTTTTCAAGGTCCCTGAGGGTGCCAAATTTCTTATTAAATGCCCTATTACAGACCCTAGCACTATATCAGTTTCAGCTGATAAGTCTTCTAAACTGCATCCCTCCACCTCAGTTCTCCCTACAGATAAGGACAGTAAGGACATGGAGTGCCTCTGGGTGGGAGGGGGGGTTATACCTCAGCTACCCTGGCATTCAGAGCAGTAAATTACCAAACTCAAATGTCAAAATATTCCCTAGCCCTTTTAGGCCAAGCCAGTAAGCTTTTGTCTGTGATCCTTGATTCTCCTGCCAAGGCACAGATATCCAGACTCCTATCTCTGTCTTCTCAGGTCACAAGGCATTTCATTAGATGTAGCTATGATGCTGCTGCAGTTAATGCCAGATCTGCTGCATCTGCTTCTGTCTTGAGAAGATATCCCTGGTTAAGGTTGCAGCCTTTACCTGATGACGTTGGGGCAAAGCTATTGGATATGCCTCTGGATAACTCTGCCCTATTTAGGACAAAGGTGGCTGAGTTATTCAAAACTCTACAACAGAAGGTTAAGGAGTTACAGGACCTGAAGCACCTGCTTGTTTCTCCTATCCCCAAATACCACAGGAATTAACCTATCAAAACACAATTTATAAGAAAACATTCTGTTCCTCCACCTCTTTACAGGGGTAGAAAGAGCCCCAGAAAGCAGCAGACTCCTTCCAGACCTGCTCAGACCCTGGCTCAGAAGCCTCACTTTCAGGACAGGGCAGGTAGTCTGTGACTTACTGCCATTTCTGATCAAACCTCTTGATACCATTCCCCTATTCCTAAGCCTCTCTCACTGTCTCCCTGTTTGGAAAAATGTTACCTCAGACAGGTGGGTTTTATCCATTATAGAAAAGGGCTATTTCATGACCTGGATCACAGCACCTTCCTTAAGGGGCATTCTCCAGCCAGATAAAGCACAGCTCCCTATTTTATCTTATTGCCCAAGGATCAATCCAATCTGTCCCTGTGTCAGAAATGGGAATAGGTTTCTATTCAAGACTGTTCCTATTCCCAAGAAAGGATAGTCTCTGGAGACCGATCCTAGATCTCTCCCATCTCAGTCTTTTCCTGCAAGTGCCCACCTTTCTAATGCTTACTCTGCAGACTCTTTCCCTGTTGATTTTACCTCAGGGATTCCTAGCCACTTTGTACATCAAGGATGCCTACCTGCACGTCCCCATAAGGCCCATCTACAGGAGATATTTAGGCTTCTCAGTGGGCTCCTCACACTTTCAGTTCTCTGCCTTGCCCTTTGGACTTTCTGCAGCACCAAAGGTCTTCCCAAGTGCTTGGCACCAGTAATTGCCTACTGCAGGACTTAAGGGATTCAAATATTCTGTTACCTGAACAACCTACTGATCCAGGCAGAATGTTCAGAATCCCTGCAGTGCCATTTACAAACAATGATATCAGTCCTGGAAGCACTGAGTTTCAAGATAAACTACCTCAAGTCCAACATGAACCCCTTCCAAGACCAAATATTCCTCGGGTGCAGCATAAGGACGGATGTCATGAGGGCCTTTCTGCCACCTCAAAAGGTGTAAAGCTTAAAGCACTACCTGCACTCTGTCCTTCAAGTTACAGCCTTGACTTTCCAGGCAGTACCTCAGGCTTCTGGGTCATATGGCATTGACTATTCCTATGTTGCCACTGGCAGGGCTCCACATGAGGAAGTTACAATGTTACTTAAGGTCTTTATGGACACAACACTCACACCCCCTGGAGTACAAAATCCCTTTCCTTCCTTGTCTCAGGTGGTTGAATCAAGTGACCTTCAATCCAGGGCTCCTCTTACTGGCTCCCTTGACAGTTCAGGAGATGTACACAGACAACTCAGATCTGGGATGAGGAGCGGCCATGGGCTCTGAGTATAAGGCACTTGGTCAGACTCCATCAGACAGTAGCATATCAATATCAGGGAGATGAGAGCAAATCTAATGGCCCTGAAAGCTTTCCAACATACCCTGAAGCAGGGCCCCCTAAAATTGTTCTCAGACAATACTACAGTTCTGCGGTATGTGAACAAATGGGGGGGGGGGCGCAAAATCTTAGTTGCTATGCAGACTAGCTCTCTAAGTCTGGGAGCTTGTGACACAGCAGGAGGTCCCTCTGCAGGCAATATATATATCGCTTCAGATCAGAACACCCTGGCAAGCACCTTGAACAGGCCCATGTCAGTCACATAAATGGATGCTCCACAGGGATGTGTTCTTGGACATAATCCACAAATGGGGCAAATAGATCTATTTCAGGTCTGTTTGCCTCTCCTCTGAAGAGACAACTTCCATTATTTTGCATCAGGCGACCCAGTCCCTTGGCAAGGGCAACAGACACCTTTTCAATCTCCTGGATGGGGATGTTTCTATATGCATTCCCCTCCTTCCCACTTCTTCAGAAAGTCCTACTGAAAATCCAGCAGGACAAATCAAAAATGTAGTTGGTGACTCCCTTTTGGCCAAGACAGCATTGATTCCCCCTCCTTCTGCATTTAGCCAGGGACAATCACCACAAGTTTCCCCACAGAGTGGACCTTCTCACACAGGACAAGAGATCCTTAACCCATCCTCACCTATAGTCTTTGAACCTTACCCTGTGGGTGATAAAATCTTGATCCTTTACAGAGACCATTACAATGAGGATATGCTCACAGTCCTGCAGGAGGCCAGGAAACATAATACCAGGAGATCTTATTTGTCTAAGTGGAAAAGATTCTCCATCTGATGTCTACAAAGGCAGTTAGACCCCTTTCAGGGTGATGTTCCCTTGGTACTGTTATACCTGTGTGAACTGTTACAGACAGGGTTGGCATACTCCTCTGTTAAGGCCTACCTTGTTGCTGTTTCAGCTTGTCTGCCTCTGGATCCTCCTTTGGCATCTCAGTTGCCTGCAAAGTTATTCCTAAAGAGAGTTCTGCATCTCAGCCCCCCCCCCCCCAGGAAACCTGTTCCACCACCATGGGACCTGAACTATGTTTTAGAGAAGCTCACAGTGGCCTCTTTGGAACCAGCTTTTAAGACCTCTCTGAAACACTGCACTTGGAAAACTGTACTCCTGGTAGCCTTGACATCAGCCAGAAGAGTGTCAGAGCTTCAGGCACTCATGGCTGTTTCTCCTTTTCTCACCTTCCACAAGGACAGAGTAACCCTTAGGACCAATCCTTCTTTTATACCCAATGGGGTTAATGAGTTATCCTTAAACCAAGCTATTCATCTCCCAACCTTCTTCACTCATCTGCAGAATGACGGTGAGAGAGTCGTACACTGCCTTATTGTTCACAGACAACTTAGATTTTACCTTGATAAGACCAAGTCTATCAGAAAAGCAGACCGATTGTTTGTCTTCTTTCATCCCAGTGCTCTGGGGAAAGCAGTGACAAAGCAGACCATTTCTGCCTGGATCTCCAGGGCAATTTCCTTCTGTTACTCATGCCATGGGAAATCCTTAGGATCCAAGGTTAAGGCTCATTCTACTAGAGCTATGGCTTCATCTGGAGGCTTCTTTAAGGGGCTGGACACTGCCTCCATTTTAGAAGCAGCTACATGGACCTCTGTTCACACCTTTACCAAACACTACAGATGGGAGCATATTTCCAAATCTAGGGCAGGGTTGCCAGAGCAATCCTCCATGGATTCCTAGAAAACAGTTCCAAGCCTTCACCCTCTTCTTCCCTTTGAGGTTTGGCACTCACCCAAGGGTTTAGATTACTACAACATGAGAATAGAAGGACATTGAATAGATGTGTAAAATCTTACCATAACCATAGCTTTCCTTCTCTTCCATGTTGCAATATTCCTTCCCTCCCTCCATGCCCCCTTCATCACTGAACTGTCCCTTTTTGGATGGCACTGGACTAATACAGTTATCCTGGGACTGGGGTCTTACTGGGGCACTCATTTCTGAGGTATGGTACTTGCAGACGTCATTTTTATTGCCCACGTTCCCTTAGCCAACATAAGATGTCCCACGTACTTTGCAGTGACTAGAAGCCTTTGTATACTGGCCAGACGTTCAAGTAGCAAGAGAGGATAACCCAAGGGTTTGGAATACTGCAACATAGAAGAGAAAGACATTTATGGTTATGGTAAGATTTTACACGGCTATTCTTTTCGGATGCATCAGTTCCCTTGGATCCAAAAAAGAAAAGGCCTAAATTTGTAGATCTAACTTCATCCTCAGATATGAAACATATGAAGAGACATTCCTTGGATATGACTGTCTCTTTGCATCTGAAAAGCTCAAAATTTAAAGACATCTTGGATCAGACCTCCTCAGATCTGACACAAAGACTTGCTGATGTGGTAGTTTTACCTAGAACAAGATACTGCCCCCCTCAATGGGCTCAGTTTCCTTCAGAATTTCTTCCCCTTTCTTAGAGAAGCCAAGATCTCTTTCAGGGATGTCCACTCGCTGTTCCAGAAACCTTACCGAAGATGATATGGAGAGTTTAGTGAGAGGAATTCTCTCCGTGCAGAGCCAGTCTAATATCCTTTTGGCTCCTACCCCAATGGGTCAGGAGATTTGTACATCCTGTACTCCAGTATTGTCAGTTCCTCCTTTGACTCCTTTCATGGTCTTGGAGCCCTTGGATCCAAGTCGTCTGGGCCCGTCAGCTTTGGATCCAAGAATTCTTTCATCCTCTGATTCGAAGCTTGCTCTCAGCTCTTCGTTTCAGTCAGATCTAGAGAGCTCTTGGAGCTGATTCTACCCTGTTGGATCCGAGGTGCTTCATTCGACTCCAAGGGTTTTGGAGCCATCTCTACACCTCAGAGCCTTGGCAGTGGTCATTTCAGCTGTGACTTCAGCCTCAGGAGGACTGTCCTCAGGGCAGAGTGGGACCATGGATCAGTGACTTGCCGTCTTGGATCTGGGGTCCTATTCCTCACCTGGGCAGTTCGCCTTTGCAGTCATATCCCCTCAACAAGGAGTCCCAGGTGATGGGCAGATTTGGGAAGTGTGTGTATGCTTTAGCGACTTTTACCTTAAGGCCACTGAACTATTTGACATGCTACAGAGGGACCTGGTTAAGGAGCTATCAGACACGTTCTCAGGATCAGTTTCTGAAGAGGTGAAAGCCTCTGTCACCTCTCAGTTGGCTACCCTGCAATCAGTATCCAACTGCTCCCTGAGGCTCATTTGTAATGTAGCAGAAGGAACCTCAAGGGCAGGGGGTTCTGGCGTTGCCATTAGGAGACACGCCTGGATGTGCTTATGTGATTTTGCAGAGCCCCTTAAGTCTTTGTTCGTCAATGCTCCTATTGACAGCACATCTCTCTTTGGCCCCAAGGTTAAAGACATGTTGTCCAGATGTGAGAAGGATGGAAAGACACTTTATGCCTTCGGCATACATTTTTTGACACCTCAGACATCCCTTTCAAAGAATCATTGAAGCAATGATGAAATGCGGTTAAAAATATCCCAAGGATCTTTCCAGAACACACATGGAGGAAGTTCTCCCAGAGGTAGAAGTGTGAACACAAATGGTAGATGCCACACACACAGCAGAGGTGGGCGCAAAACCAAGGGTTCAGAGAATCATTCTTTGGTAAACCCTTTCAAGGCTCCTGAAAGGAGGCCTGATTGCCCTTGGTTGCTTGTTCCTGCACCAGAGAGCCTGGCTAGAAATAACAACAGATACATAGGTTATATAATATCATTTTCTCTTTATCCTGCCAATTCAAGAAAATTCCCAGATGTTCCACCCAGTCAGAGGGAACAAGCAGCAATTCAAATTCAAAAGCTGCTAGAATAAGTCATCCAAGAGGCCCCCCAAACCAGATCAAATCCACAACTTATTCAAGGTTCTTTTAGGTGCCAGAAAAACACAGGGGACGGGAGACAAGTTCTGCATCTCAGCATCTTAAATCCTTTTGAAAGACCAGGTTCCGGATGGTCATGGTTCAGTCCATTCTTCTGCTTTTGGAAAAGGACAATTAGATGTGCTCAATAGATTTTCAGGATGCGTGCTGTCACATAAAGATGAACAGGTGGTCCAGAAGATTCTTGCACTTTTGGCTGGGAGCCAGTCACATACAGTTTAGAGTTTGCCCTTTGGTCTTACCACAGCCCACAGGGTGTTTACCAAATGCATGGCAGCAGTAGCAGCTCACTTGAGATTGCAGGGATTCCAAGTGTTTCTATACTTAAACGAGTGGCTCATTTCTGCCCCAAATAGGCATCAGCTTATTTTGGCAAGAGAAAAAGTGATCCAGACGTGTCGTGCTAGGAATAACCATAAACTATGAAAAGTCTCATCTAAAACCAAGTCAAAGTCTGGAGTTCATAGGAGCACTGCTCAATACAAAATCAATGGCCCTTCAGGCTTTGGGGTCAATGGCGGCAGCAATACCATTACTAATCTTTGCCAGATTTTTTAGGCAGATCTCATATGAGAATTCTTCAATGGATGCTAGCCTCACAATGTTCAGTATATCATCTTCCTTTATCTGTTCTGATACGAATCGCCAGTATATGCAAGAGGGATCTAATGTGATGGATTCAGTCAGAAGAGGTTCTACAATGCCGTTTATTCATCCCCTGTCAGCCCAGAGGCCATTGTGACCACGGATGCTTCCTACTTGGGGTGGGGGGGCATTCCCTGGGAAAGACAGTTCAAGGCACATGGTCCCCTGAAGAGGCCAATTTGCATATCAGTGTCTTAGAGTTGAGAGCAGTGCTTTTGCTTTGCAGGCCTTTCAGAATGCTCTCCCTTCAGGAACAACTGCGATTTAAACAGACATGTCAGTGGTTTGGTACATCAACAAACAAGGGAAAACCAGATCTTACCTCCTTTGTCGAGAAGCACTTAGGGCTTGTCAGTGGGTGAGCTCTTCCAGCTACTTTCTTATAGCAATGCATATTCCAGGGAAGTCCAACGTGTTAGCAAATAAACTGAGCAGGTGCATCGTACTACCTCACAAGTGATTCTTCAACAAGAACATGGCAGAATTGATTTTCCGACAGTGGGGCCAGCCTTGCTGCTATCTTTTCCCCTGAACAAGTGCAGCAGCTACTTTGCCCTAATCCCCACACGGGAAATCACAGAGGGATGCTCTTTCCACATTAAGCTCCCTGGTCTACTTTATGCTTATTCCCTAATTCCATTGATTCCAAAGTTCCTACAGAGAGCTGCCAGGCTGAAGAGCAAAGTCATCCTCATTGCATCTCTTTGGCCTTGACAGATTTGATTTCCCTTGCTATGGCCTCATTTAATTCATCAACCCTGGACTTTGGACCCAACTCCAGATCTGCTGTCTCACCCGACAGATATGATACATCCAGATCTCCTCAGTCTCAAGTTGACAACTTGGTTTCTCCATTTCCAGTAATAGCCATACAACCTATGCTCGTGTCTCCTGTCCATCAGATTATATCTTCCCTTAAACCATTTACAAGGAAACTATGCTAGTAACTAGAAATGATTTGCACACTAGGTGCTTCAAAATCATTTGCAACCCCTTTCAACCCCAATTCATAGCATTCTTGAATTTTTTATGCTACTTTTTAATCAAGGAGCCAGTTCTTCAACAGTTAAAGTTCAGTTGGCAGAAATTTCTAATTTCCATATTGGATTCGGTGGTTCCTCACTTGCTTCTCATAAACTTTGTAAAACTTTTTATGAGGCACAGTGCTATTAAGATCTCCGTTTAAACATCCTACTCTTCCATGGGATCTAAATCTGATACTGCAAGCCTTGGTCCATCCACCCCTCGAACCTGCACATGTCTGTAATCTTAAATTTCTTTCTTGGAAAACTTTGTTTTGGGTGGTCTTTACTTCAGCCAGATGAGTTTCCAAAACTCAAGTCTTATCTGTGAAACCACCATATCTAATTTTTCATAAAGATAGAGCTACATTATGAACTAATGAGTCTTTTTAGCTCAAAATCATATCAGAGTGTAATATTAACCAGTTAATCAATTTACCAGTTTTCTTTCCAAATTATTCAAACAAGGGTTAATATTTATTACATTATTGGATGTTCATAGGCAACTGCATTTCTATTTATATAAAACAAAGGACATCAGAACTACATATCAGTTATTTGTTTCATTTGCTAATGGGAAACTGGGTAAACCAGTGTCCAAAGTCACTCTAGCCAGATGGCTTACTGGCTGCATCTCCTTTGTTTACAACAAATTGGATATCCCTTTACCAAAGCGAATTCTTGCTCATTCAACCAGGTCCATAGCAACTTCCTCAGTTTTTCATTCAAGAGCTTCCATGAATGAAATATGTGCAGCAGTGACTTGGGCTTCCCCCCATACTTTTATCACTCATTACAAATTGGATTTGGTATCCAGAGGCAGAGTATCATTTGGCTCATTGGTGCTTAGGAATATCCTTCCTTGAGTCTACCCTGGGATTTAGGTAGCTGGGAATTCTGTCCCATCAGTTGAGGACAGAATGAAAATTGACAACCTCAGATAAAGAAGTTATGTACTCGCCATAATGTTCCATCTGTGTTGTCCATTTTAATTCTTTCTCAACTCCCCACCCACCAACCCCTCCATCCTTATGTTTTTTTCTGGAAGAGTGAGTCGATATGAAAGAATTTGTATACTCCAAGCATGAGAAGGCTCCAGATATTGCTTTGTCTAACCTTTTCCTATGTTTACTTTTATGTCTAAGAATTATTTTTTATGCTATCACCAGCAAACAAGATCTGAGGTAATTGGGGTTGGTGCATTCTGGGTAAGGGAGAATATTGAGACTTCTAAGTTGCCACAAGTTTCTGCAATGACCGAGTCGGAGCCACCAGTTCAGATCTGAACCCATCAGTTGAGGAAGAATGAAAATGGACAACACAGATGGAATGTTATGGTGAGTACATAACTTTTTTTTTTCTTACTGACTATATCATGCTATAAAGCTTGCCCATGTCATGGCTGTGCTGACACTGCTGCTGGGAAAAATGTTTGGATTCTCCTGTGCCTTATGTCTGTTCCCCCAGATTTTATTAGCAGTATGAGTAAACCTCAGAAAATGCTCAGTATAATATGTAGATTTGATTTCATTCTCTTATCCTTTAAACTTAACTATTTCCATTCAAAAGGGCAAGTTCCTCCCCATAACAGAAAGTCTATTTCCTTTGAACTTCTTTAATCATAAGAAGATGACAAAAATTGGCAACTTCTCACAGCCAGCCTCAATGTGATGGAACTCCAACTTTCTAGGATCCCATTTTGATGGCAATCCATGTAATCGGCTTAAAGTTGATCATGTATTTTTATAGATTCAGACGATATAGATTAACATTTTTTAGTCAAGTGCATGTCTTAGATTGGGAATCATTTGTAATGCTCATGTGATACCAGAGTTTATACACAAGTCTTTATACAGGGTAAGCTTCTAATGTTCCTATACTGCTGTTTGTAGTATTGGGTATTCCAGCCATGTACTCAACTTTTTGATTAGTCTTGCTTATAGATTCTTCCTACAACTTGTACGAGTAATACTATTTCATTGTACAATAATTCTGTCAACACTGTTTGTGTTCTTTTTCTTTGCTAATTCTGTCAATGCTATTTCTTATGCTGCCACTTTGACTTAACTGTCTGTCTAGAGATGCTTTATATTCCACATAATGATATACTAAATGTCTGTCTTTAATAATACATTAACAGTTATCTGCTGAAAACCAATCTATTTTTGAGAACCAGATATTAAAATAGACTACATTAGATAAATAAAAATTGTCTTTCAAGAACAAGTTGAATAAACATGACATTAGCATTCAAATTATCTCATTAAGTTACTAGAATGCAGAATCAACATGATATAATGTGATTCCTGTGACAGTAGCAAGTAAAGAGCATAATGCTGTCGGTGATGACCATCAGCTATTTACTTGTAAACTGCCGAAGCATTGACCGTATCTATGAATAAAGCAGATGAGTCACCCAGGCATCCTTTTTATTTTTTTTATTTTATCTTGCTTTTGATTACTGGGTTTGTCATACATTCATAGGTAAGTACTAGGATAGCTACCCTTGCGGGCCATTTTAAGCCTAGTTAGCTTCCCATTTTGTGCTTGAAATAACCTATCCCATTCAGTTATAGGTTGGCCTTACCCATCCCATGGTCAATAATTGTATATAATCCCTAATGAGAATAATTAACTGAGATCATACCATATATAATTTGAGGGGACCCATGCATGGGACAAAGCATTTAGGAGCTGTCTCTCTCTCTCTCACTCTCTCTCTCTCTCAGTAGTACAGGGTGTAGTTCTAGGGTAAATCTTCTGTTTCCATCCATAAATCTACATTGTGTTTGAATATGGACAGGGATGAACTTTGTTTTATGTGGATGAAGAGTGTATTCCACAGCAGCAGTATCCTCTGCAAGATATACCTGCTCCTCCAAACCCTTCTAATTATATTGCAGAAGAGGTTTAGATACTTAGATCAAGTATCTCTGATGCCCCTTAACTTGATGTGCATATATTGCAGAAGAGGTTTAGATACTTAGACCAAGTATCTATGTTGCCCCTTAACTTGATGTGCAGTAAATCCATCAGCAATGGGTCAGAAGACACCTTGTATGCCAGACACAGGTCACCTCCTAGCAGTCTGTAAGTTACAGAGTATAGTGCCAGGGCATGGAGTCAGTCAGTGTAGGACATGTTTTTTAGGCCTTACATCCTTTTAGTAAGGTATCTCTGTGGGCATTCCAGTTGTTGCATGTGTCTGGACAGGTGCATGAAAAAAGGGGGCATTATATTCTGTGATTGGCCTAATGAGGGCTGAATAAAGGGGGGCAATGACATCCCTAGATCTAGACATAATCCCTTTGTTTATAAGCTGTACAATGTAGAAGGACTTTCTTGCAGCAGTAGACACGTTTGTCAAAAGTTAGGTCACTGTCCACATAAGTTCCCTAATCCCAAACAACTAGGTCTACTCTTAGGGTCATATTGTCTATGTGGTAGTTCCCTGGAGTAGATGACTCTCCAAAGAATGCAATAATGCATTTTTTGGCATTTAGTTTTAGTCCATGATTTTGACACAAGTTATCTGGGATAAACCTTCCTGAAGGATGGCTGAGTTATTTGGGGCTTATGTGACTGCTCCTAGCTTGTAATCATTTGCAAACTTAGCCAGAGCTCTTTGGTACTGGCTTTTTCAGAAAAGTAGGTCCCAAACGGAAGAGATCCCAGCACAGAATCCTGGGGACTTGCTGGTGACTGGTATCTTTGTTTAGGTAACTTCCCCTATTTTGATTATCTGCATCCTGTCTGTGAAATAATTGGCCATCCAGTCAGTGACATAAGGTTTTATTTCCAATTTATTTAGCTTCTCTATTATGCCTGAGTGCGGAATTGTGTCAAAAGCTTTGGCCAGGTTGAGGTATGCGGTGTTCACTATCTTGCCTTCATCCATTACTTTGGTGACCTTTTCAAAAAAATCCACAAAGTTGAGTAAGCATGACTTGCCCTTGGCAAATTCAAGCTGAAAGAACTTTAGTGTCCTGAATTGATTAAATCCATGATAATCATTCCATGGCTTTGCATATGAGGCTGGACAGACTTATGGGTCTGTAATTGCCTGACTCTGTGGAAGGTCCTCCCTTATGCAGGGGAATGACTGTAGCTATTCTCTTTTCTCTTGGTACAAAATCTGTATGGAGGCTGAGATTAAACTGTGTTAGGCATGTGGCTAAATCATGCTTCATGTTATTTAAGATGTATCCAGAGATAGTGTCAGGACCCATCAATGCAGTATTTTTAGCTTTTGATAGCAGTTTTAGAACTTGGTCTTTTGTGATAGCTGGAGGCAAACCAGTTTCAAGAATACCCTGAGGGACAAATGATTGGGTTTAGTAAAAAAAAAAACTTTTCTGCAGAGGCCCAGGGAGAAAAGTTCCAGTGATATACATGAACAGACAAATAAAATATATTAACAATTAATCCTAAATTTGCTAATTAAATTACATTCATATGAAATAAATCTATTACAGTGTAAAAGATATGCATTTAGTCACTGTTGAACAGTAAGCTTTTGTAGAGGTGTATTAGTGGGTTTGTCAATTAGATAATATATTGCATGATTAGTGCTTAGAAATGTAAAGAAATGGAGGTGAGGAATGGAACTAGATAAGGCAAAACATGTAAATATTATAGTTAAGAGGTGGGGTATAACGTAGGTTCAGAGACAATTGTATACGATAATCCTAAGGCTTATATTCTAAGTATATAGGTGGGGGGTGATAAATATAACAAAACTATGTCTGAGAAATGCTACCTAAAACAAATCAGGTGTTGGTGAGCACTGGTTGTAGAGCATAGGATTCTGAGTGAAGAGAAATGGTTTGATATGACAAGCTAAAGATTAGTGGAATTTGCAAATATAAAGGAACAGATCCATTGATTTGATAGATGAAGTTTCACTTGTATTGTAAATTAGTTTACATTCCGAGTGAATTCCAGTGTCAGTGGTATGTGGATCCATAGTTTATCTCCACTGTCTGAATACACTTGCAGCGTTAGATGAGTTGGTTATAATAGCTGATTTTTCTCTACAGCATAACATTCTTTTAAGTGAGAAATATTGTACTGTTTGTTAAGGGCGTGGCAATTGTCTGACTTATAGAGAGGTCTGTGTATTGTAATGATCCAAGAGAGACTTAGGTGATGTAGTAGTTCAAACCAGTTTAATTCTCTGACTGCTGGACAGTTTTTTTTTTCTATAGTTACAGTTTGCAGCAAATTTTGCTGTTTTGATATAGCATTACTCAAGTTTGAATAGTTGTGTGAGTTGAAGGTTAGTGAAGATTGGGGCAGCATAGAGAGATGGCAGTAAGAAAATAGGGGCTTTACGTTTTCTGGTCATGTCAGTGAGGTATTTTTTTTTATTCTGTATGATGTACCTAGATTTTGATTTTAAACCAAGTGTGATACATGATGGGCTATGATTATACCCAGTAATTTTGTAATTTTGTGTGGTTTATTTGTTCCATCATGGTGGTATTGACAGAGGCGATAGTGAATAGTATTTTGGTAGAGATGTGTTTTGGGGTAAAGAGCAATACATTTTTTTAGGGTTTAGAATTCAGTGTAAATTATTTGGCCATTTTTCAATCAATAAAAAGGATTGTTGTGTAAGGTTTTGGAGTTTAGAGTTTTGGCAGAGTATATTAAGATCTAGTCATCGGTGTACTGAATTAGAGTAGCATTGTTTCTAGCAGGGTAGAGGTAACTGATGAATATGTTGTAAAGTATGGGGCCTAGTATAGATCCCTGTGGGAAACCAACAGTTACTGGCAAGAAGCTGGACAAATCATTTTTCCATTGTACTGCTTGTGCTCTGTTTGAGAGAGAGCTGTGGAACCACTGAAGTGAAGTTGGAGATTCCTAAGGATGAGAGTGAGTTTCTGGTGGGAGATATCAAAAGGTTTTGATAAGTGTAGGAAGATGTTGGAGACTAGGTTTCTAGCATTTCTATGATCGCTTGATAGTATTAAAATTCAGAAAAGCGTTAGTTGTGCTGTTATGAGGATGGAAGCTATGTTGGGTTGAAGGTGGAAACTGTTTATAAATTAGATGGTAATATTTTTGATACAATAGTTAAAATGGCAGTTGGCCTATAGTTTGAAAGATAGGGTCTATATTAGAACCACAAAAGCTCAGTTCAGCGAATGGCATTTTCAATGTAAAATGCCATTCGCTGAACTGAGCTTTTGTGGTTCTAATATAGACTCTATCTTTCAAACTATAGGCCAACTGCCACAACGAATTGTTATTGTGAGATCGCGGTACAGTGAATATCAGAAAATCTGCACTTTCCTCACTGTAGTGCGATCTCTGAGTTGGTATATATAATTAGCAGAGGGTGGGGGGGAACAGCCCCCCCCCCCACAAAAGCGCGATCAAATGGCATTTTCGATGTGAAAGCTGTTCGCTGAACTGAGTTTTTGTGGTTCTAATATAGACCCAAAAGATCTGTATTGATTCTGCCTTGTACAGTGGAATAATGAAGGTTTTTTTTTTCCATAGTGAAGGGACTGTGAACTGAGGTTGGAAAACACTAAATTAGAAGATTGTCACCTAGCATTTATAATGGCACCATGACTTACTGGGATGTGGGTCAAAGAGACTGCAGAAAATCACAACATAAGCATAAAACAACTAGTTCTGAGATGCCACAATAGAAAAGTGAACAGCTTGCATTGTGGATACCTGCCTATAAGGATCTTTTGCATTTTTCTGGACCTTTGCCTTCAAGGTAGGGAATCAAAAAAGAACACAGGTTTTAAAATGATGTGAATACATCATTATGTAAACTGATACTGTTATTAAGGTTGTAAACAGGTCAAGGAGATCAGGAGATGAGAGATAAAAGCAGCAGCAGCTGCTAGAAGAGAGAGGCCCAGAATCAGCTAAATGATCGTGATAAACTGGGAAGACATGGGCTGGTGGCTATCATTCATCCAGTTCTTTAACATTTTGGATCCCCTTTAAACCCCTTCTAGCTGTGACATTAACATTGATCCTCTCAATTCTGGGCTAGTCATTTGTCTCCGCTGTTGCCGTGGCAGTGGAAAGTGACAAATTTGCAAATTTAAATTACCTCTGATAAGTGAACATGAATACCATTGCTGAATCTCTAGCACCTTGGTGTATTAAAGTAATGGCTCAGAGTAATAGATACAGTTTTCAGGATAAGTATTGGGCTGTGTCCTGCATTGAGCATCTTTAGAGAATGACAGTAAGCAGTATTTACATTGCTACGTTACTGTTTTTGTCCAGTGAAATGAGTTTGCTGTGGCTTGTGTGTCACAGAGATCTGCAGTAGCTGTCTTCTCATGGTGTTTGTCAGTATACCTGCGTAAGATTCTGTTTTTCATGGTCTGTCTACTAACTGCCTACCCTTCTTTGTCTCAGTATTTACACAGATTTAAAAGTGATTGTACCAGCATATTTGAGGGCTGGTATATGTCATAAGATCGAAAATTCAAAAGACTGAAAATTAAAATATCTAAAATTGGAATCCGCCCATCTCCACTGTTGTTGAGGCATATATATGTCTACTGTCTCAAAACACAATCCTTCGTAAACAAATAACCACAACCAAAAAATACTGAATAAGGGGACCACAAAGTGAAGAAGTTTTGATTGTTTTGGTGTCTGATGAAGTTCTGTTGGATTAATTAAAATAACGAAAGCACTCATCTAATGCACTCCAGTTCATGGTCCCCTTATTCAGTATATTTTTGCTTGTGGTTATATGTCTACCATCCTGAAAAACTTGCCGTTTTGTCTTGCAGCATATTCCTTCTTCTCTACTCCTGTACAATTTGGAAGCAGTAACAGCAACATTTTTGAGTATGTACTTTTTATATGACTGATTTTATACAGTAAAATCTACTGTGCATTTGTCTTTAAGTAATCTATATATCTGTATACTCTGCTCTGCCTCTCATACAGATTTTCATACCCACCTGCATACATATTTCATTGGTTTGTACTAAGCTTACTGCCAAAGGGACATAGAGAAATGACGGCATGTCATGCAGTACTTGTTAGAAACTAGCAGTATCCATTTTGCTGTCAGGTTTTTCACTTAAAGCCATTTCCTCATGAAAATACAGAGTATAGCAGTATGCTATAGTAGTAAATGAGCAGTTTTACATTATTTGCAAAGCTCACTATGCTCCAACATTGATGCATTTGAAGGTGAAGGGCAGCTCTGATTTAGTAATTTCATTCATAGCGATTTTGGTCAATTTCCTTTGAGTTAATAGCATTTGACAGAAAATCTGGTATCAAATCAAATGAATACGATAATACTGCATTGATCTACCCAGACCATGAGCTATACTTTTTCAACTGACAGTAAGCAAATCAATAAATAACTAGTGCTGATACTTTGTCTCGTGTTCTAGTTGGCCCTTCCCTTTATTTTGTTTTACTTTGTTTCTTAGATTTTACAGCAGATATGTTTTTAAAAAGATCAGAGAACTCTGTTTCGGAATCCTCACATTTCAGGTCCCATATGGCTACTGTTGTAGTCAGAAATGTCATTTGCCATGGGGTAGGTTTTATGAGTCATATGCTAGAGAATAAACACAAAATTTCTCTCTTTTGATCTCTTTCTGAGAATGTCTTAGTGTCTTAGGGACACATAATGCCTCCTATATCATATGATGCCTTCTCTCCTTCTTTCACCCTGTGACTCAGATCTGTAATCTCTCATATGAATGACTTATCTTTATAGTGTAGTCTACACTGAGGTTTTCTTCTGGATTTCATTACTCTGAAGACATGCAAATTACAAGGTAGCAGGCATGTCTGTCCTTAAGTTTCTGACAAACTGTTTATTTTTCCCATATCATTCCATGTACTAAGTCTTATACCCTGCATACTACAAGTGCTACAAGAAAAAAGTGCAAAGTTGTATTCTGAAAATTAGCTGTATAGTGGTACTGATTTCAAAGCTCCAAATGAACTGAAATACTATTTTTGCTTGCATAGAATGGTATACAAGCAGTAATGCCAGACAGGGTGTGTTATTGTGTATACAATGCAAGCACAGGTGTGCTTTGAGGACCAGCACTGCAGGCATTGTTTTTTATTTTCTGTCCAAGATCTGAAGCACCTTAATATGCTGCAGTGAAGCAATATACTTGTTTTTGAATGGGCATTACCTGTACATTAATATCCTGCTGAAGATCGTTTGATCTCCATTCAGGTTAGTGATGTACATGTCGTCCATTCCCAAAGCAAGTAATGCCCTCCAGGTTGTGTGTCATTGTGTAAATAACATACACCTTTACCTATAGGATGGGCTATCTTTTAAAATGTTTTGTATTTTATTAATACTATAACTTTTTTTCATATTTTTTATATAAAATAGTTCTGCCTCAATGTTTCAGACTTGCTGTAGTATATGTGATTGTTGCTGGAAGAAATATTTTATATATATAAAATATAAGTTATGAAATTATTTAACATGCGCACACGCACTTTTATTCAGAACCATATACATACTCGTATATGCATACATATGTAGAAATACAGACAGACGCACATACAGTGGATATAAAAAGTGTACACACCCCTGTTCAAATTCCAGGTTTTTGTGATTTCATTTCAAAACATTTCCCACATTTAATGTGACCTATAACCTGTGCAATTCAATTGAAAAACAAACAAATCTGTTAGGGGAAAAATATAAAAATTAAAAAGTGTGCAATAATGTACAATAAGCTGGTTGCATAAGTGTGCACACCCTTAAACTAATACCTTGTTGAAGCACCTTTTGATTTAATTACAGCATTCAGTTTTCTTGGGTACACACCTGCCGTCAATTAAAGAGACTCTGATTAACCCCAAATAACGTTGAACTGTCCTAGTAGGATTTTTCTAACATTTACTCAGTTGCCTGCTACAGCAAAAGCCATGGTTTGCAGAGAGTTTACAAAGCATCAAAAGGATCTCATTGTTGAAAGGTATCAGTCAGGAGAAGGGTACAAAAAAAATTCCAAAGCATTGGCTATACCATGGTACACAGTGAAGACAGTCATCAAAAAGGGGAGAAAATATGGGACAACAGTGACTTTGCAAAGAACTGGACGTCCCTCCAAAATTGATGAAAAGACAGGACAAAAACTGGTCAGGGAGGCTGCCAAGAGACTTACAGCAACACTGAAGGAGCTGCAGGAATTTCTGGCAAGTACTGGTTGTGTACTAAATGTGACAACAATCTCCCATATTCTCCATATGTCTGGACTATGGGGTAGGGTTGCAAGACGGAAGCATTTTCTTACACAAAGAACATCCAGGCCCAGCTAAAATTTGCAAAACAATACAAGTTTCCCAAAAGCATGTGGGAAAATGTGTTATGGTCTGATGAGACCAAGGTTGAACTTTTTGGCCACGCATCATCAAAAGAACACCATCCCTACAGTGAAGCATGGTGGTAGCAGTATCATGCTTTGGGGTTGCTTTTCTTCCACTGGAACTGGGGCTTTAGTCAAGATGGAGAGAATTAAGAACATTTCCAAATACCAGTCACTTTTGGCCCAAAACCTTCAGGCATCTGCTAGAAAGCTGAAGGTGAAGAGGAATTTCACCTTTCAACATGACAATGACCCCAAGCATACATCAAAAGACTGAAAATTAAAATATCTAATCAACAAAAGAATGGCTTCACCAGAAGAAAATTAAACTTTTGGAATAGCCCAGCCAGTGCCCAGATCTAAATCCAATAGAAAATCTGTGGGGTGACCTGAAGTGGGCTGTGCACATGAGATGCTCTTGCAATCTGACAGATTTGGAGTGCTTTTGCAAGGAAAAGTGGACAAATATTGCCAAGTCAAGATGTGCCATGCTGATAGACTCCTACCCAAGAAGACTGAATCATCATCTTCTTTCAGCTGTTCCCATTAAGGGTCGCCACAGCGGATCACCTGTTTCCGTTTATTCCTGTCCTCTGCATCTTGCTCTGTCACACCAACCACCTGCATGTCCTCTCTCACCACATCCATAAACCTTATCTTAGGCCTTCTTCTTTTCCTGTTACCTGGTAGCTTCATCCTAAGCATCTTTTTCCCAATATACTCAGCATCCCTCCTCAGCACATGTCCAAACCAATGTAATCTTGCCTCTCTGGCTTTGTCTCCAAACCTTCCAACCTGGGCTGACCCTCTAATATACTTACTCCAAATTCTGTCCACCCTCGTCACACCCAGTGCAAATCTTAACATCTTTAACTCTGCCACATCCAGCTCAAACTCCTGCCTTTTTGTCAATGCCACTGTCGCCAACCCATATAACATAGCTGGTCTCACTATCCTCTTGTAGACCTTCACTTTCACTCTTACAGGTACACGTCTGTCACAAATCACTCCTGACACTCTTCTCCACCCACTCCATCCTGCCTGTACTCTTTTCTTCACCTCTCTTCCACACTCACCGTTACTCTGAACTATTGACCCCAAGTATTTAAACTCATCCACCTTCACCACCTCTACTCCTTGCATCCTCAGCATTCCTCTATCCTCCCTCTCATTCACACACATATATTCTGTCTTAGTCCTGCTGACCTTCATTCCTCTTCTCTCTAGAGCATAATCCATCTCTCCAGGGTCTCCTCCACCTGTTTCCTACTCTGACTACAGATCACAATGTCATCTGCAAACATCATAGTCCACGAGGACTCCTGTCTGATCTCGTCTGTCAACCTGTCCATCACCATTGCAAATAAGAAAGGGCTCAGAGATGATCCTTGATGTAACCCCACCTCCACCTTAAACACATCCATCACTCCCACCGCAGACCTCACCGCTGTCACACTACCCTCATACATATCCTGTACCACTCTTACATACTTCTCTGACACTCCTGACTTCCTCATACAATACCACAACTCCTCTCTAGGCACCCTGTCATACGCTTTCTCTAAGTCTACAAAAACACAATGCAACTCCTTCTGACATTCTCTGTACTTCTCCATCAACACTCTCAGAGCAAACATCGCATCTGTAGTGCTCTTTCCCGGCATGAAACCATACTGCTGATCACTAATCATCATGTCCCTTCTTAACCTAGCTTCCACTACTCTTTCCCATAACTTCATGCTGTGACTGATCAATTTAATCCCTCTGCAGTTACTACAGCTCTGCACATCACCCTTATTCTTAAAAATCGGTACCAGAACACTTTTTCTCCATTCCTCAGGCATCCTCTCACTTTCCAAGATTTCATTAAACAATCTGGTTAAAAACTCCACTGCCATTTCACCTAAACACCTCCATGCTTCCACAGGTATGTCATCTGGACCAACAGCCTTTCCATTCTTCATTCCCTTCATAGCTATCCTTACTTCCTCCTTGCTAATCCATTGTACTTCAAGATTCACTATCCCTACATCATCCAACCTTCTCTCCCTCTCATTCTCTTCATTCATCAACCCCTCTAAGTACTCTTTCCATCTCAACACACTCTCCTTGCTTGTGAGTATGTTTCCCTCATTATCCTTTATCACCTTAATCTGCTGCACATCTTTCCTAGCTCGGTCCCTCTGTCTAGCCAATCGGTACAGGTCCTTTTCTCCCTCCTTAATGTCCAACCTTTCATACAACTCTTCATATGCCTTATCCTTAGCCTTCACTACCTCTCTCTTTGCCCTGCACCTCATCTCCTTATACTCCTGTCTACTTTCTTCATCTCTCTGACAGTCCCACTTCTTCTTTGCCAACCTCTTTGTCTGTATACTCTCCTGTACTTCCTCATTCCACCACCATATCTCCTTGTCTTCCTTCCTCTGTCCATATGTGATACGAAGCACCTTTCTAGCCGTCTTCCTTACTAGCCCTGCTGTAGTTACCCAGCTATTTGGTAACTCTTCACTGCCACCCAGTGCTTGCCTTAACTTATCCCTGAACTCCACCTCACAATTACCCTTTTTCAATTTCCACCATTTGATCCTTGGTGCTGCCCTCACACTCCTCCTCCTTTTCTTGATCACCAACGTCATCCTGCAAACCACCATCCTGTGCTGCCTAACTACACTTTCTCCGGTCTCCACTTTACAGACTCCAATCTCCTTCAAACTGGCCCTCCTACATAAGATATAATCCACCTGTGTGCATCTTCCTCCACTCTTGTATATCATCCTATGCTCCTCCCTCTTGTTAAAATATGTATTCACCACAGCCATGTCCATCCGTTTCGCAAAATCCACTACCATCTGACCTTCTGCATTCCTTTGTTTAACACCAAACCTACCCATCACTTCCTCATCCCCTCTGTTCCCTTCACCAACATGCCGATTGAAATCTGCTCCAATCACCACTCTCTCACCCTTGGGTACAGTCATCACCACTTCATCCAATTCACTCCAAAATTTTTCTTTCTCATCCATTGCACACCCAACTTGTGGAACATATGCACTAACAACATTCATCATTACACCATCAATTTCCAGCTTCATAAACATCACTCTATCCGACACTCTTTTCACCTCCAAAACTGAATGTTGTAATTAAATCAAAAGGTGATTCAACAAAGTATTAGTTTAAGGGTGTGCACACTTATGCAACCAGCTTATTGTACATTTTTTATTTTTTATATTTTTCCTATAACAGATTTGTTTGTTTTTCAATTGAATTATACAGGTTATATATCACATTAAAGGTGGGAAAAGTTTTGAAATTATTTATTGTGGTCTCTTTTTTTTATAATATCACAAAAACCTGGCATTTTAATAGGGTTGTGTACACTTTTTATATCCACTGTCTATGCAGAAACAAACACACAAATTACAACAACTGTCATTATTAAATCCATCCATCCATGATGTCTGTTACATTTTTTTTAAATATTATAGCTCTCTCCACCCCACCCCCCCTTTCCACATGCCTCCTCCACTCCCTGTGCTGGTGTTGATTTTGGCCATATTGCTGCTCAGTGTATTTAATTCACCGTAAATCTCTGAGAATTAGTCAATCAATGTCAAAATTTAAATGTTCTGCACCTCCATGCTGATGGACTACCTGTTGCAGACAGTGCTCTGTCTCTAAATCTTTTTCTGTCTCTCAAAGCATTCAAGCATGTACACAAACACACACACACACACACACACACACACACACACACACACACACACAAAGGCAGAACCATACATGCTCTCACATACACATACACAGACACACACACACACACACACACACACACAGACACACACACACACACACTCACACACACATACTTTCTTTTTAATTTACTTTTTGTTTAAACTTTATGCTCACTAAACAACAAAGTGCTGTATAGTCAGTGTAAAAAAAGGGCAAACTTTTTTAATGTCTGAGGTTCATGGCACATTAATATGCTGCCACGAAGCAGACTTGTTTTTGAGTGAACATTATCTGTACATTAACACCCTTATGGAGAAAGTTTGATTTTCATCATATTAATCATTGCTACAGTAGCCACAGATATATGGGTTATATCCTGATAGGATATAATGTCTGGCCAGCTTCCAAAGCTTTAGGGCTCCTCCTACAAACAGGCTACAGGTTTGAGGACCAAGCTAGAGCTTTCCTGCTTGTTGACAAGAGTGTTCCTTTACTGGCTTTTGAGGATCGATGGTTGTCTGATGTTGTTCTTTTGCTGAACAGATAAGTTCTCATTTGGGGGAAGGCCTTCCACATAAAAATTACATTTTATAAGCAGGAAAGTACATTTTAAGTTATTTTTAATCTAGAAGTTTCTGTTTTAATGGGCTGTCACGAGACTTAATTGTACTTTTAAATGGGAGCGTTTTTTTTCCTCTGAGTTTAAAAGTTGCTTAAACTAGTTTTATCTGAGCTTAAAAGTTGCTTAAACTAGTTGAAGACCATTTTTTCAGGGGAGAAATTGTTTGTTTAACTTTTTGGGACTGAAAAGTATATTAAAGTGATGTGTTTTATGAGAAAAAATGTGATGTGACAACTTAAAATTTTTTCAGCTTGTGCTGCTCGTTTTCCATGAGAAAGAAGCACCATTTTTGGCTTAACCATGAAACAAACTACTAGTCCCACTGTCAGTCTTTCTACCAGACGCAAAAAGAAAAAGTTAAGCAACCATCCTTTGTCACCACAGCAGGCTAGCATTTGCCTCTTCTGCAGGTGAGTGACTCTTCTCTGGCCAAAGTTGGTTCATAACAAAAATCCCAACATCAAGAAACAATCTTTATTCAGCAAGCAAAGCTTTCTGTTCCACACCCTTTCTCAATGCTAAAACACATTAAACCCAGCACAATCAGACTTTTAAAATAGGAGCATGACTATCACATGACTACAGCCAGCCAATCATGTGGTAGTATATGAGACACAATGCATATATAAATATAAAAAGATACCTGATAAGAATTATATAGATACATTTATACACAATACAATATAAACAATAGAATATAAATATAATACTTTATGTAAAAAAATATAAAACTTTCTTAAAATTCTTAAACAATATTTAATATTTAGTATTCTACAGCTTTACTAAAATGGGTTTTAGAGTTACAGCAGTATTAAGACCAGGTGGAACATCTGCAGCTAATCGCAATATCCACTCATATTCCTTTGTCTCAAGCAGATTATTTAAATCACCACCCCGTAAAGATCTATAAACTACATCTATTACCCTGAATTTAAACTTGTGACTGTTATCAGTGTTTATAATGTGTTTACTTAATGCATTCTTATCATTATTTCTCCGTATGTCTGATTTATGTTCTATAATTCGTTCCTTTAACTTTCTAGTAGTTTTACCCCCATAGAAAGGAGGACACTGGACACAATTTGCCAAGTAAACCACATTAACACTGGTACAATTCGCTGTTACTTTAAAATTATAGACCACATTTGTGGTTGGTTGTGTAAATGTTTCACTACTTGTACCTAAGATATCAGTGCAACAGGAACAATCCCTACAATTAAAGGTGCCAAACCTCATTTCTAACTGTGGTATATGTTGAGAATTACAGTATTTATAGCACAATTTACTTTTCAGATTCCTCAGGTTTTTATATGACAAATACGGCTTAACACCTAGTATCTCCTTAATCTCAGGTGAAGCCATTAATATTAACCAATTCCTCTGCATAATTTGTTTTACAATAGGTTTTCTGACATTATATGTAATAATGTATCTAATTTTGTCAGTTCTTGAGATAACATTTATATTAGGACTATCATAATCTTCTTTGGCACTAAAAATAGGTTTAAGTGCCGATGTTCTCTCCCTTATGACTCTCTCACTCATCTCCTGCACCTGTTGGCGATCATAACTGCTCAATAAAAATCCATTCTTCAAGTCTTCTAACTGTATTAAGAAGACAGAGTCATCTGTATTTAATCTACTAACCCTGTTAAATTGTGCTGTCATTATTCCTGTAAAGACATGTGGAGCATGCATGCTACATCTATTAATATACCTCCCTGCATGTACCTGTTTCCTATAAATACTGGTCTCTAAACCACCATGTTTCAACTCTAACTGTAGGTCCAAAAATACAATATCAGTTTCAGAATATTCCATCTTAAATTTAAGAAAAGTGGTGGTATTATTCAAGTATTCAGTATATTCATATAGTTCATTAGTTGTTCCTTTCCAAATAATAAAACAATCATCAACAAAACATTGGTACAGGCAAACCTTCTGATTCAAATTATTCAGAGCACTACACACATACTTAGTCTCCCATTGATGGAGGACCAGATTACCATAAGTGTTGGCCACAGATGTCCCCACTGCTACCCCAGTTAACTGCAAATAAAACTCATTATCAAATAAAAAAATATTTATGGATAAAACTGTATCCAAAAACGTACAGATGTTTTCTATCTCTCTTGCTGACATCACACCTTTACTAACTAGGAATTCCCTTATGACTTGTATTCTATCCTCATTTGGGATCACTGTAAATAGTGACATTATATCCAATGTCACCAACAAATATTCACCCTGATGTATCTCTTTTCCTTCTAAGGTATCATATCAGGTACACAATTTCAAAATGAAATCTATAGTGTCTTTTAGTATATTTCTACAACTAGGTAGAAATTAACTGAATTCCCTTTGTAAGTATATGGAAATAGGCTCAGTTACCCATCCTTTACCAGACACTATAGGTCTCATAGGGGGATTTAAAAGTGATTTATGTATTTTAGGTAGTTTGTATAGTTGCGGTATTATGGGACAAGGTACAGTAAAGAAATTAAATAAGTCTAGGCCTATATCCCCAGTTAATTGTAGATCATAAATTAACATATTTACTTCACTTATATATTTCTTCACTTCCATTGGAGAAATAAGTTTGAAAGTATTTCCTTCCCTCAACAATAATTTCACAGATTCCATATAACTATCATGGTCCATAATAACCACAGAGCCCCCCTTATCCACTTGTTTTATAACCAGGTCTTTATTATTCTGTAGGGCTTTCAGTGCTAGAGATTCCTCATATGTTAAATTAGATTTCCTATGTTTAGCATTTACAGAATATAACATTCTTAATTCAACTTCACATGCATCATGAAATGCTGTTATCACTGGTACACTTACGGGTATAAAAGTGCTTCTCCGTTTACAAGTAACAGACTTTTCAAACACATTTCCTATAAATAACACTTTTAAATTCAGTGCTCTTAAACTGTTTTAAAATCAGTCAAGGCAGTCACTAAATTATCTGTTGCAGTTGGTATAAAGTTCAAGCCTTTCTGAAGGAACGACAAGTGTGAATTTGTTAAAGCAACAGAAGATAAATTTAGAGTACCTTTAATCATCTCTGGAGTAATTTGCCCTGACCCACTGGACTTTTGTTCTTCCGTTTAGGGCCTGCTTTTGTAATGATCTTTCTCTTTAAGTGCTCTGTTCTTGCATTTTCTCAGGCTGTTCCAACTGAAAACGTTTCTGTGAACCAAGGGCAGATATGTTCAAAAAAAGCTGCTGGCCTTTTTTAATACCTTCCTTTCCAGTTTCCGTTGTCCCTGAAGTACGCCGCGTACTCGAGCTTGCATCATCCACCATATTTACTACTGGAGTGATAGAAGTTGTGGGCGTATCCTTCACTAAATCCGCTGACATAATAGTGGATTCAATAGTAGCCACACTCGATTGGTAATGGTACTGCTCTCACCTCCGAAAAGTCATCAAATTCATTCAACGAATTGTTTTTACGAAAGCTGAATTTTGTGTTATTCTGAGACTCTGGCCTTGGCCAAGAAAATATATGGCCTTTCTGGAAGTCCATGATATTTCTCAATAGCTTCCTTTCTTTGGCTGCTTCAAGCCGCTCATCTAATTGTAATCTATCAAGCATCTTTTGGTACATTACAAGCATATTAGGGAAACAGGACATCTCCATTAATACATTTTCCATATTCATTATTTCTTCCTTCAGCCCATTCTTTGTGTTTGAGAAGAAGTCATTCATCAGAGCCATGTAATCAAGACTCAGCTTCAGGTTAAGCTGTTGCCAACGTTTAAGAAGTTCTGGATATGCATTGCCATAAGATGGCATCTTCAAGACTCATAAGCCTCTTGGAACAATGCCCATATTCAGATAAGCCAAAAAACTGAAGTGCCGCCATTGAAAGTGCTTGTAAGTACTCACTTTTCTTTCCAAAGTTGGGTCCTCAGACTACTCATCATAGATGTTTCTGGTGTAGCACCTACCATCATTATGGACTGGGGATTGGCTGTTGGGATTCCTTCAGTGGGCAAAGGAGACCCATTGTTTCAGCCTTGGGAAAGGGAACAGGGAACAGTTCCCTGTTTAGTCAGAATGTTGATCCTATCCCTGGGGAAGTTGCTCTTCTCCTTAAGAGTTCTGTTGGCCTAAATTTTTCCTGTCAAAAAGAAAGCAAAAACTAAACAGATTTACTGCCCCTCAAATTTCTGTAGGCAGGAGTAGCTTACTATATCTATCTCAAGGTTTAATTCATGCTATTGACCCTTCTTATAAAGTGGTTTCTGTTAAAAGAAAGAGGCCTCTTTGCCTGAAATGATTGAAGATTTTTAATCTGGAAAGGAAAATGAAGGGACATATGCAGGGGTTTCTCCTCAGATTTCTGATTCAGACTGAGAAGAGAGAACAGTATCTGATTCTCCCTGTGGGGGGTTCTCTATTTCTGAAATGATTTCCAAAATATGCCAGTATTTTCAGTGGGAGAATACTGTATTCTCAGTCACATAAAAAATACTATGAGGTGTTACACATGGAATTTCCAGAACCTTGACTGATTCTTCCAGTGTTGTCAGCTTTGGAGGATGTGTGCGCCTGTGTGTTAAATTTTCCTGACAGTCAGCTTGCTGTCCTAAACACAGATAGATTGTATAAAGTTCCTATTCTTTTAAGTTTTTATAGACTTATCCTAAACCTGACCCAGCAGTTAGAGCTTTAGTTAATCCTACTGCTGCTGAACATATAGTTAATTCCAAATCCTACAGACATATGTGAAGTTAATTGACAAGTATGGGAAAAAAGTGTATGCTTCAACATCTTTGATTTTTCAGAATTTTAACTTGTCAGGCTCATATGGTAAAGTTTATTCAAACTAACTGTGAAAGTATGGGGAATGTTTTGCCCTCAGTTTCGTCTTGTGATAAAAAATCTGTTTTAAATGCTTTTTTTTTTTTTTCCCATTTTGCAAGTTACTACTCATTGTTTAAAATGTGGGTATGACTTGGTTGATACTTCTTCCAGAGCTATGGCTACTGGTACTGTTTTGAGGAGGTTTGCATGTCTGCATTTTTGGAACCTCCCAGATGCTGTGAAAAATTAAATTTTATAATATGAAGTTGTTCTATCTCACTGTTCATTCTTTACTGATGGGTTCAGAGCCGATCCCTTGTCTCAGAGTCGGCCAACTGCAAAGCTCAGGGTCTTCGAATAGCTCGAGGCCAAGTCCCTATCCCATGATGCACCTGAAGTTACCTCAGATCTAGTTTGCTGCTGCAATAGATTGGAGGTTCTAAATCAGCTCGGGCCAGTAAAACAGTTTTTCTACTTATTATTTACTGATAGTTACATATTTAGATAGTTTCTTAAAGCTCTTACAGCTTTATAGTGTGTGTTACTGTATTTTAGTCCCTTCCCTTAGTCTGTTTTAAAATTTTTCTAGTTGGCCTCTTGTTGTAGGCCTAGTTTAAACTCTTTGCTAGTTAATAGAGTGTGCTTAGTCAGTGACCTTTTGTCACTATTTTTGCTAAAAACTTATTTAGTGTGTAGTGTTTTTCTTTATAGTGTGTTAAGCCTTCAGGATTTTTAGGAAAGGCTTACATTTATAATTACTGTTAGAGTTTTGTAATTAACAGTAATTTTGTCTGACTGGATATTTAGACAGTGTATTATATCTTAGCAACTATTCCCTTTTCTTGTATAGCCTGTTCTTATTGTGCATTAGAAAGTTGTGGTGACAGTAAAGGCTTTTCCTGTCACATTTATATTTCTGCGTGTGTGTTGTGTGACTTAGCCTGATTTTATTAAGGCTTTTGGTAGCTAATTACTGTTAGAATTGTTTTGTGTGACAGTAATTCTTCTTCAAGATTTCCAATGGCTGACCAAGAGAAGCACCCCAAGTCTGGTTTTAAGAAGTGCTAGTGTGGCCAAAAGATGTCTGTAACAGACAGCCATGTAAATTGTATATACTGTCTAGGAGCCCTGCATTTGCAATACAGCTGTTATCGGCACAGGCCTTGGCAAAAATTTTATCCGCTTCGACCCAAATGGCTTCGGAGCTGAAGACCCTTGCACCAGCTCAAACTATTCCTCCTCCGAGCCATGCTGGTCCTTCAGAGCCGGAAGAGTCAGACCTGATGATAGTGGAACCCTCGGAGCTGACGCCTGCTCCAGTGTCTTCGGCTCCGTGCACTCTGACGTCCTTGGTACCGATCAAGGGCTCTAGGAGCTGACACACTCTAGTCAGGTCCGGGGAGGATAGTCGGACAGACTTGTCAGTTCTGACTCTCCCGGGGCTTCAGCTTGGATGAGCTCAACTCCTACCTCTGGTTCAGAGCCCACTGTCCCGGTGCCGGGGGTATCGATGCCATGAGGAGAGTCATGTCTCCTGAGACATCTTTGACCTCAGGTCTGCCTTCCTCCTCCCCTAAAGTGCCTGTGTTTGCTTCTGCCTCACACATCCTGACCAAGTGTAGAGACCCAGAGCCTCAGAAAGCCCCATTGGGTGGCCCCTGCTCTTTTGAGACCTCACCAGAAGTTCCCACTGATGAGGTTCCCAGGAAGAGACTGTGTAAGAGGAAACATCTAGACTCCCCTCAGGAGTCTCTAACATCAGATACTGACTTAGATGAGTCAGAAGGGTCCCCACGGTCCCCCTCTGAGGATATCTAATTTGCTGACATACTTGAAATCCTTAGGCAGAGGGGTGACTGGCAAAAGCCCTATGGAGGATGAGTCAGTTCTCCTGAAGGCTTTCGTGTCTCAGCCCTTCACCTCTTGGCTATCTCCACCCTTTGATGAGCTAATGCAGCTGGTCTCACGAAGGGCATGGGAGGTTCTGGATACTATGGCGCTTGTCCCTAGGAGGCCTAATAAATTCATTTCTGCCTCCCTTGACAAATCATTTTTAACAAAAGGTGTTCCAGTTGATGCCATGGTGGTGGTGGCAGCCACCAAAAAGGAAAAGTTTGAGACTTCCTCATCTATCCATCCTCCTAACAGAGAGTCCAGGATTATGGATAGATATGGGAAGTGCATGTTTAGTTCAGCGACCTTTGCTCTTCGTTCACTCAACTATTTAACCTATTTTACCAGGTTAAAAAAGAGATCTCCTTAAGGAGCTAGGAGATACTATTCAGGGTACAGAAGCTGCAGGGGTTTCCAACAAAATTGCCGCCCAGCTTGCTACCCTCAGTTCTATAGTCAAGTCATCCATGCGCTTCCTCTGTTATGCATCTGATGGAACGTGTAGGTCAGCGGGTACAGGAGTTGCTCTTAGGAGACACTCCTGGATGCGCTTGTGTTCTTTCGTGGAGCCCTTCAAGTCATTCTTCATGAAAACTAACTTTGATGGTTCATCCCTTTTCAGGCCTAAAGTGAAGGAAACCTTAAACAGGTGTGAACAGGACAGAAAGACTGTCTGCCGTCGGGGTCCGTTTTTCCACCCCTACCCGACCCTACCCTAAACGTCAAAGAGAAGGAAAAAATGTGGTTCCGAAAAGCCCAAGGAGCCTTTCAGGGCACATGTGGTGATCCACCTCCAGAGGCAGAGGAGGGGGCAATAATGGGAGACACCGCCCTCATGGTAGAGGGGGTCCGCAACACCAGGGCAACAGAGATCACTTCTATGGGAAGCCCCACCAGCGTTCCTGAAAGGAGGCCCAACTGTCCTGCTCTGGAGGCAGTCGGTGGTCGCTTATCTTTGTATCCAGACGCCTGGCTCAAAATAACAAAAGACAGCTGGGTACAAAGTATCATTTCCAGAGGATACTTCATCCCATTTACCACATCCCCTCCTCTCATAAGAAAAATCCTGGACGTTCCACCCAGTTACAGGGAACAGGCAACAATAGAGGTCCAAACGTTGCTAACAGTCATCCAACCAGTCCCAGCAGACCAGACAGGATCTGGAACTTACTCAAGATTCTTTTTGGTTTCAAAGAAGACAGGGGACTGGAGACCCATATTGGACCTCAGCAGACTAAACAAATATGTAAAGAAAGAGAAGTTCTGGATGGTCACTCTTCAGTCTATACTACCCTTCTTAGGGAAAGACAGTTGGATGTGCTCCATCTCTAGGATGCATACTACCCCATAAAAATGGACAGGCTATCCAGGGATCATCTGCGCTTCCAGCTGGGAGCCAATCATTACCAGTTTCGAGCCCTGCCCTTTTGTCTCACTACAGCCCCCAGAGTGTTCACCAAATGCATGGCAGTGGTCACGGCTCACCTGAGGCATCTAGGATTCCAGGTGTTTCCATATCTAGACGATTGGCTCCTTTCCGCCACCACCAGGGATCAACTTATTCAAGCCAGGGATTCCACTCTGTCACTCTGCAATCAACTGGGAATTACAATCAACTCAGAAAAATCTGCCTTGTCGCCATCGCAGCATATCATTTTTATCGGTTAAGAATTGGACACCACCACCACCACACTAAGGCTTCCAATTGAAAGAGTCTTTCTGCTTCATCAGTATGTCAGCGTTCTGATATCAAAAGACAGAGCACCAGCATCAGAAGTTCTGAAATTATTAGGCATGATGGCAGCAGCAATTTTGGCCATACCGCTAGCTCGTATGCACATGCGGATACTACAATGGCTGTTGTTCACTCAATGGTCTTACCAAGAACTTCCCATGTGTCACACTATAATGATCACAAATTCCTGCAAAAAGGACCTTCAGTGGTGGCTGACCTCACTTCATGTCACGATAGGATGCCCATTTGTGCTACCCCCTTCAGTGGCCACAGTGACCATGGACACTTCCCTGATAGGGAGGGGGTGGGGCATTTTCAGGGAAAGACAGCCTAAGGCACATTGACCGATCAAGAGACACATCTGCATATTAATGTCCTGTAGATGAGAGCAGTACTCTTGGCATTGCAGTACTTTCAGGACTCTCTTCCTCTGGGTACGATTGCGATTCAGACAGACAACATGTCGGTGGTCTGGTATTTGAACAAACAAGGACGAACCAGGTCTTACCCCCTTTGTTGCGAGGCTCTCAGAGTATGGTAGTGGGCTGTTTCCACCCAGCGCTTTCTGTTGGCAACACACATCCCGGGAAAAAACAACGTGATAGCAGACAAGCTGAGCAGGGCAGTCTTGTTGCCCCACGAGTGGTCCCTCAAAAAACAAATAGAGGACAGGATATTCTGCAGGTGGGGCCAGCCTTGCTGCGACCTTTTTGCCAGTCACATGAACACCAAATGCAGAAGCTACTTTGCCCTGATTCCCCCTCTCGGAGAAGCCCCAAGGGATGCACTTGTTCATGAGTGGCCCCCGGGTCTCCACTATGCATTCCCACCAATCCCGTTGATACCCAAGGTATTACAGAAAGCCAAAGCCCTGGGAAGAACCATAATTCTAATAGCTCCCTTTTGGCCTCGTCAGATTTGGTTCCCCTTCCTTTGACCTCATCATTTGGAAGACCCCTGGATTCTGGACTCACTTCCAGACCTTCTGACGCACTCGTCAGTGAACTTCATCCCTCTCTGCAGCCCCTGAAGCTGACAACTTGGCTGCTCCATTTCCCATCATAGCCAGGTTCTATAACCTCTCCAATGAGACAAAACAGATCCTTTTATCTTCTCATAAATCTTCTACCAGGAAGTTATATCTTAGCAAATGAAAAAAAATGTTCTATATGGGCCTCTAAAAATAATATTGATCCTTACCAAGCCCCTATGACCTCCATTTTAGAGTTGATTTTTAACAAAGGAGCTGCAGCAGCAACAGTTTGTGTTCAACTGGCTGCTATTTCTAATTTTCATCTTGGATTTGAAGGATTGAATATCATGCCTCACAAGTTATCCAATTCCTTTCTCAAAAGGACTTTTCATATTAGACTACCTGTGAAATCTCCCTATTCTCCATGGAATCTAAATTTTATGCTTTCCTGCATAATTCTTCCACCATTTGAACCAGCTTCCTCTTGTGACCTCAGATTTTTGTCATGGAAGATCATCTTTCTTGTAGCTATTACTTCTGCCCGCAGAGTGTCAGAGCTTCAGGCTTTATCCATCAAGCCTCCTTATTTGATATTCCATGCTGACAGAGACTCACTTAGAACAAACCGCTCATTCTTGCCCAGAGTTTGCACTGAAACCAATTCAACCAAATTATTGATTTGCCAGTCTTCTTCCCCAACCAGTCGAACAATTTAGAGTATATGCTGCACAAACTTGATGTTCACAGACAGCTCAGATTTTATTTGGATAGAACAAAAGATTTCAGAAAATCAGACCAGCTTTTTGTTTCATTCTCGGACTCCAGGAAGGGTAGACCAGTGGCTAAAACAACTCTCTCTAAATGGTTATCTGATTATATCACCTTTTCCTATTCAGCTGCCAATATGCCTTTGCAGCATAAGATTAAAGCTCACACAACCAGAGCAGTTTCTACATTATCTGCCTTTTTTGCCAGACTTCCCATTGATAATATTTGTGCAGCAGCCACTTGGTCAAAATCTCACACCTTTATCACTCATTACAAAGTTGACAAGGCCTCCAGGGACAGGGCCTCCTTTGGATCCATGGTCCTGAGAAATATACTCCCGTGAGCCACCCAAGATTGATGATGCTTGGGACACTACCCATCAGTAAAGAATGAACGGCGAGATAGAACAACTTCACATAAAGAAGTCCTGTACTTACAATAATGTTCCATGTGAGTTGTTCATCTCTCCTTCATTCTTACGTCCCTCCCTCCCTCCAACCCCCTCCTGACTGTTAGATGACCGAGATGCTGGATCCATCCTGGTTGCCCAATCCTTCTATACCCTTTCTTGGGAGTGAAAGAGTGACATATGGTATTATTTTATGCAGCAAACAAGATCTAGGGTAACTCCAGGTGCATCATGGGATAGGGACATGGCCTCGAGCTATTTGAAGACCTCGAGCTTTGCAATTGGCTGACTCGGAGCCGAGGGATCGGCTCCAAATCCATTAGTAAAGAATGAAGGCGAGATGAACAACTCACATGGAACGTTATGGTCAGTACATAACTTCTTTTTCTATTTTGTATAGAGATTTAGTTTTTTATCCCTCTGCTGCAGAAGTTATCAAAAAGCGTGATGGGAAGGTTAAGCTAATATATGGAATATCTAAGATTTTTTATGCCTCCTTTTCCATATTTTCTAAGAGATTCTATACCCCCTCACTCAGTTTTGGCAAGAGACAAAATAAACGGTCTCAGCAAAATGCTGATAAACCAATGATCTGATGTTGTCTGTTCAGTCTTCATCAAACCTGTGGCTGTACTCTGCCATCAGCAAGCTTAGAATTTCAAGCTAGAGCTCCTCCCACCCTACGCATACTGCCTAGCTCCTCTCTGATACCTCAGATCTCATTTGCAAGCACAGTGAAGTATCGTGGTCCTGTTAGAGTTCTTCCCGGGTGTCTTTCCAATGTGTATTTAGCCAACTGTGTTTTTTTTACCTATTTCTTCTCCTACCTTTCTCATTCTTTCTGCCCTTTTTTTTTGTGGAAAAAAAGTATTTTTTCCTTAGTGTAGTGTAGTGTTTCTGCCCATGGTCATTGCGTTCTCACAGTCTTTCTCCTTTCTTCTTAACGTATTGCTGTTATGTTGGAGAAATCTGACAAGCCTGTTGGGTTTAAAAATGCACTTCCTGTAGGCACAGGTTCCCTGTATCTAATGCCCACAGGGAGTGCATTTATTGTCTGGGTCCTGCCCACCCTCAGGTTGCTTGTTCTATCTACAAGATCTTTCTTCCTGGGCCCTTGCAGATAGAAAAAATAAGCTAGTTCTCAGGGTTCTTTTCCCCCTCCTTCTGCTGTTGCTCTCATCTCAGGGGCTCAAACTCCTGCCAAAAAGTCTAAGGAGGCCAGAGATCATAAGAAGCTGTGCCTGGACCCCTCCTTGTCTGTTGAGTCAAAGCTTCCAAAAAAGGCCCCAATACCTTTGGAGCAGAGTTTCCCAGCTCTGATATTAGTATCTTCACTGCTGCTTGCTCCAACTCTCTCTTTGCTGCTGAAGCGTTTGGCACTGAGTATGTCTCTGTTGCTTCCACCAGGCATAACTCCAGACCTTCCTCTGTGTCCTTGTCCATCAGGTCCTCTTGGAGCCTGTTTGAGAATGAGGTGGACAGATTGATGAAGTTTCTCCATATGCAGATCCAGGTGGGGGTCATCCCAGCTTCGTCCTCTATGGGATCTGCAAGAAGATTGTTTCTCCTTCTCAGATCTGGCCTACCATTTTGGATATGTCAGATCCATCTGTCCCTGGGGCCGGCCTGTCAGGCCCGATAGTCTTTATTCCTTTGAGCCTGGCTGCTTCCTTGAGTCGCTCCGTTCCAACCGCTTTGGGGATGAGTGTGTCTTGGAGCTGAAGCCTTGACATCAAGTCTGGGGGGAATGACTTCAACTCTGAAGCTGTTGGAGATGTTACTTCCCCTCGGTGCCGCAGCATTCAACAGCTCAGCGCCGACTCTCCCCCTTGGAGTGGAGGGCTGATGGTGACCGTAGATGGTCTGTTCCTCATCCCTCGGGACAGGAGAGGCTTTTTCGGGACTCCGGTAGTCCTTCTGCCTTTGAAGTGGTGGAGAGGGTTCTCCCCACTCATAGGAGACCTTTGGCCCCTACAGTTTCAGATCCACCCCTTCCCCTCATGAAGTCTGCTTCAGAGACCTCTTTTCTGCCCCCGGGACAGCCAGCTACTCAGAACCTCAAGACTCTTCCACTTAGGGAAGCCCAGATTTTTTCCAACACCTCCCCGGAACACCCCACTGAGAAGGTTCCCCAGAAAAAAAGATGCAAAAGGAGGCACCTAGATTCTCCAGTGGAATCTGTCACAACAGACACTGACTTCAGTGAAGGGGAGGGGTTCTCTAGATCTCCACCTGACGTCTCCTTTGGAGACATTTTAGAAAGTCTTCGCCAGAGAGGTGGATGGTCGGCCCCAAACCCCACCCAGGATTAGTTGGTGTTCCTGGTGGCCTTCAGGACTGGCCCATCTACATCCTTGGTGCCCTGCCTCCACAGACCCCCTAGTGGACCTGGTGTCTGCAAGGGCATGGAAGGAACCAGATGCTGCAGTGCCTGTTCTCAAAAGAACAGATACGATTCTTAGTGCTCCCAAGGATAGACCGCAGTGGATGAAGGACATTCCAGTAAAAACCATGGTGGTGGCAGTGGCCACCAAGAAAGAGCTTGCCCAGGAAAGCTCTACTGTCCATCCCCCTAACAGGAAGTCTGGGGCTATGGACAGATTTGGAAAAAGGGTCTGCACTTCTTCCACCTTTGCCCTCAGAGTGTTGAATTACTTTTCCCACTTTGAGGCTACAGAGAGACTTACTTAAGGAACTCACTAGCTCCAGCCCCAAGTCCATGACTGCGCTGGAACGGACTTCCTTTACCTCCTGTATGGCCAACTGCAGTCCATTTGCAACACATTTATGAGGCTGATCTCTCATGCAGTTGAGAGCACCTCCACAGCATCCGGTTCTGGCATTGCCATTCGGCACCATGCCTGAATATGACTGTGTGATTTCATGAACCCTTTAAGGCGTCAATTGTCAATGCCCCCTTTAACAGTTCCTCCCTATTTTGGACCAACTGTTCATGATGCACACTCCCACAGCGAGAAAGATGGAAAGACCCTGTCTGCAATTGGAATCTGCTTCTGTACCCCGCAAAGGTCCTTCTCCAGGAATCAGTATGGGGGAAAGAAGTTGTGGTTCAGAAAATCCCAGGGTCCTCTCCAGGATGCTCAAGGAGATTTTTCCCCCAGGTTCAGAGGGGATATAATTCAAGTGGTAGACACCACCCTCGTGGCACAAGGGGTCTGTTGAATCAGGGGTCTCTGGATTCTCCTGCTGAAAAATCCTTGCAGCATCCCTGAGGTGTTGCCCGACTGTCCCTCTCTGGAGGCAGTTGGGCGACAATGCTCCTTGCACCTAGAAGAATGGTTAGCCATCACAAATGACCAATGGGTGTAAGGTGTCCTATCCAAAGGTTACTTCATTCCCTTTTTAAATCTCCCCAAGCAAAAACAACCCCCCCCACTGTTCCACCCAGTCAGAGGGAGGAGGCAACTTTGGAAATTCAAAGTTGTTTCAAAAAAGAGTCATCCAGGAGGTCCACTCAGACCAGCATGGATTAGGGATCTACTTCCGATTCTTTTTAGTACCAAAGAAAACAGGGGATCACAGTCCCATACTTGACCTAACTTACCTGAACAAATCTATGAAACACACAAAGTTCAGGATAGTCACGGTTCAGTCCATCCTTTCCTTTCTACAGAAGGACAACTGGATCTGCTCGCTAGACCTGAAGGATGCATACTATAACATCAAAATGAATAGACATTTCAGGTAGGGAGCCAGTAAGTACCAGTTTCATGTGCTTTCATTTGGTCTCACCACAGCCCCCAGGGTGTTCAACAAATGCATGACAGTAGTTGCAGCTCACCTCAGACTGCAGGGATTCTACGTGTTTTCCTTGCATGAACGACTGGCTCCTAGTCGCACCATCCAGGCATCTACTAGTTCAGACCAGGAATTTTCTCTTGTAGCTGGCCTCAAACTTAGGGATCAGTATAAACCTTCAAAAGTCGCAATTACATCCTGTGCAGGTGATACATTTTCTAGGAGCGCGCTTGGATACAAAAAAACCCTGGCCTATCTTCCACCGGACAGGATTCTCTCACTATGGACACGTATCAGACAAATTTTAGCAGTGCCAGTTCCTCCAGAAAATCTTGTCCTCAGGGCTCTGGGTGCTTTGGCTGTAACAGTAGCTTTGCTACCGAAAGCAGCTTTGCTACCGAAAGCTTGTTTACATATGAGAGTCCTGCAGTGGATGTTGTCAGTCCAATAGTCCCTTTTGCATCATTCCATCAGTCATCCTATAAGACTATCTCGAGTGTGCATAAATTCTTTTTTGTGGTGGCTTCATCATGACTCAGAAGTGTCTCAGGGTCGACCTTTCATTGTTCCCAGCCCTGTTGCCACATTGACCATGAATGCCTCACAGTTAGGGAGGGAGGGGACATTACCTGGGACAGACAATTCAAGGCATGTGGACCCTCCAGGAGACTAATAGGTTCATAGGCTGGTACTAGGCTATCGGCCCTAGGGCCTATACAAGCCTAGCCATAACAATTCCCTGGCTATTTCTTCCCACAATATTTACTTCCTTGGACCCCTGTCTAGCAGGGAGACTGACGTGATCCCCGGGGTAAATTTCCTATCTCCCATCCAGTCGTCAAGGTTCCTTTTGAAGAGGGCCAATGAGGCACTCTGCTTGACATGCATGGGCAATCTATTCCAGAGTATGGGGACTCTGTGGGACAGGAACCATCCCATCCAGCATGTTTTGTTCATTGTGATGACAAAGTTTAGGTCCCTGGAGTGTGTGGATCTGATGGATTTGGGTTTCTTTAAGTGTAGCATGTCCATCACTTCTGGGTTTGATATGGCCTTGTATGTTAAGCAGAGATCGCCTCTGAGTAGACGATATGTGACAGAGTATAGCTGGAGATTTTTAAGGAGGCCAGCATAGGGCATCTGCTTTAGGCCTGTGATTCTTTTAGTGAAGTATTTCTGCGGCCTTTCCAGTTGTTGCAGATGTCTTGAGTGGTACATACCAAACGGGACGTTGTATTCTATAATGGGTCTAATGAGGGATGAGTACAGTGGGACAATGACCTCCTTTTTTCTGGATGAAAAGCCTTTAGTGATGAGGTGTGCCACATAGAAGGATTTCCTGACTGTTGTGGCGATGTGGTTATTGAAGGTGAGACCACTGTCCACCTGTGTCCCTATGTCTCTTATCACACTTTCGGTGTTTAGTGTACTGCCATCTATGTGGTAATTCACGGGTACATGTTTTTTCCCAAAGGGGACAACTATACATTTCTTGGCACTGAGCTTGAGCCCATGGCTCTGGCACCAAGCATCTGTTTATGTAAGGCCCTTTTGTAGAGTATCCACATAATTTGGAGATTCAATAATGGCTCCCAGTTTGAAGTCATCTGCGAACTTTGTTAGCCAAAGTCCCTTAGTGTTGCTTGTACTTCAGAGAAGTAGATGCCAAACAAGAGCGGTCCCAAGACTGAACCCAGAGGTACTCCACTTGTCACTTGTCTGGAGCTGGATTTGGAGTCAGCTACTTTTATGGTGTGGGTTCTGTCAGTAAGCCAGTTGGCAACCCATTGAGTGATGTAGGGATTAATGCCCAGCTTAGTAAGTTTATCTATGATTCCAGAGTGGGGGATGGTGTCAAAGGCCTTGGCAAGGTCCACATAGGCTGTGTGGACTGCCTTACCCTCGTCCACAGCTCTGGACATTGATTCGAAGAAGTCAGTTATTTTCAGGAGACAAGATCAGCCCTTCACGAACCCAAACTGGGTGGGGTCCATTGTTTGAAGGATGCCAATGTCTTTGTTTATAAGTTCCATGACAATACGTTCCATGAAACATAAATACATTTAAGCGCCACATGGATAATTTCAAAAGCCCATAAGGCAATCCACTACCCACTCCTATATTCTAGTCATAGGTAACTCCATAATGAGACATATTGATGCAGCACCCACCACGTTGTACAAGGAAAGGGTCATGGTCACTTGCCTATCAGAAGCCATAATTTATCTCATCACACATGCACTCGTCATTGGAACAAAATTACACATATGACAGTCATACTGCATGTGGGTGTAAATGACTTGAGACGTACCTCCAGATGGACCATATAAACAGAGAAAGAGATATGAAGTTGCTGGAATGTGTGTCCAAGGCATGTATGAACGTAGTCTTGAGCAGCACTGTACCATCACAAAGAGTGATGCTGCACTATGAAGAACAGATTATGGATTTCAACAGTTGACTTGGTTTCTGTTGTCATTCAAAAGATACAACATATATTTCTGCCTGGGATGAGATGGGAGACAGCCCTAACTACTTTGCTGAGGTTGGCCTACACCTATCTACCCTAGGTTTTCATAGCTTGGCTAATCCTTGTCCACCTCCATAGTGCCTTTTTTAGGCAACATCTGCCATCTCTAGTTTCCAACATAAGACAGACTCCAGATAACATAAATCTATTGTTGCCCATAGCTAGGATCCTAAACAAAATACTCCACTCCCTACAAGTACTCCTTACTCTGGAAAATATGAATGTATACATATGTTCATAGGTGTTTACTAGGCTAACGACCACTAGGGCCTTTTTAAGCCTAGACATGCATCTCAAATCTCAGACAAGTTGTGATACCCTTGATAAGTGTAAGCATGGGCTTAGGAGATGAACCATTTACAGGTTACCTGTTGGCATCAGAGACATAGGTGCCAAACCAGGGATGAATTTCCATTTTCCCATCCAATTGTCCAAGTTGCATTTGAATTGGATTAAGGAGGAACTCTGCTTCACATGAATGGGGAGCCTGTTCCATAGACTGGGTAGTCTCTGGGATCTATCTCCTCAGCAGGTCCTATTTATATCACAGGTAAGGTTTAACTCTTTAGAATGGGTAATTCTGGTACTGTTTGTTTTGTGGATATGCAGGAGGTCCATCAGAGTGGATTCTGACAGTGTCCTGTATTCCAGACTTAGATCTCCCCTCAAAAGCCTGTAGGAGACAGAATACAGGGATAGGGCCCTGAGGCATTATGTACAGAACATATTACTCCACGGCTCTGGAGACTGATTGGAAGAAGTCAATCAGGTTCAGGAGATACGAACGGCCCCTCACGAACCCAAACTGGGTGGAGTCCAGTGTTTGAAGGTTGCCAATGTCTTTGTTTATAAGTTCCATGATAATACGTTCCATGGCCTTGCAGATCAAGCTCATCAGACTGATGGGATGGTAGTTCCCAGGATCCAAGGTGAATCCCCCCTTGTGGAGTGGGATAGCTGTAGCTGTGCGCCACTCAGTGAGCACGAAGCCTGAGGTGAAGCTATGATTAAATATGACACTTAGGTGAGGTGCCAGTTCATTTTGTAGTTCATGTTGTACACAGCCCGGGATGTCGTCTGCTCCCATGTATACTGTATTCTTAGTGTTGGAGAGTGCAGTTTTTACCTGTGTAGCCGTGATTACCAGAATTTGGCAATCTTTCTGTATTGAGATGGGCCCTTTAGGGGGTGAGAGAGGGTGAAGTTGGCACTGAATCAATCTGCCAGGATATTGGCAATGTCCTTGGGATCAGTATATTTAATGCCATTCTGTTGCAGCTCAGAACAGATCTGAGCATTGCTATTTAGATTTTTGACATACCTATAGAATGCCTTGTTGTTGTCTTTGGAACCTTTGACAATTTTATTTTCGTAACTAGCTTTGGAGGATTTTTTGAGGGATCTCAGCTTCTTACTGTGGCTGATAAGGGAGTTATTTGCATCCTGGGATTTTCCTCTTTTCTGCAACAGTTTCTTCCTTCTGTTGTATAGTTTGTTTATGACAGGGGACCACCAGAGTGGCTTCCTTTTTTGGAGGAGATCGTCTCGGTTCTATTTGGGATGGCACTATTCATGCACAAGTGGCTGTGCTCGTACAGTGCTTTAGTATAGGATTCAGCAGTCAAACTTTCAGTTCCCGTCTGCATGGGTGTCATGAAGTTTGTCACTTCTGACTTGAGTAGCATGAAGTTGGCCTTGGAGAAGATTTTTACAGATGTTTCCTTACTGGGGGTTGGGAGTGGGATATGAATGTCAAAGGTGATTGGCTTATGGTCAGACCTAACCAACGAGGGGGTAGCCACTGATGTGGAGCATTGATTTCCCATGTTGGTAATGACCATGTCCTGGATATTGGAGCCCCTGGTGGGACTATGGATTAGTTGATCCAGGGCGTTGGAATTTATGAATTACAAAATCCGCTGGGCAAAGGTGTTGATACACGAGTAGTTTTCCCAGTTAATGGCAGGGTAGTTGAAGTCACCCAGTATTAGGGTGTTTGGTTGTATCTTAATCTGCATATCACTGTCCTAGAGATGAGGGCGGTACCTCTAGCATTGCAAGCTCTTCGCTTCCTTCTTCCTCTAGGGACAATTTCGATTCAGACTGACATGTCTGTTGTGTTGTACCTCAACAAACAAGGTGGAACCAAATCCTACCCCCTTTGTTGGAAAGCAGTGAGAGTGTGGCAATGGGCTCTCTCTACCAACTGCTTTCTCTCTGCAATGCACATTCCAGAGTAGCACAACATATTAGTGGACAGGCTCAGCAGAGTTCTTTTAATGCCTCACGAGTGGTCTCTGAATCATTCAGTGGCAAACAGGATTTTCCTCAGATGTGGTCAACCCTGCTGCTATTTCTTTGCCTCTCCCTTCAACAAGTGCAGCAGGTACTTTGCCCTGATCCCCCCTGTGATGGCCGTGCCCTGGCCCAGCAATCAAGGAGCCACAATCCTTACCACTAACACCAGGGAGGGCGTCTCATATAAGAGGAAAGGATAACAAATACACACAGTAAAGTACAATTTCCCTTAAGTGCAAACAGAGATCACAATCAGTCTGGGGCTGGTTGCTCCCTTGCCCCCCAGGTCTCCAGTAAGACTCCCCACTGGCACAGCTAAAGGGTCCAGATCTCAGCCTAGCTGGCAAGCTAACCTCCGGTACCCTCTGTGTCCCACCAGTGCATTGTGTCCTTGTCCAGGTAGCTGACACACCACACACACTTTGAGATACGTATTTATACAACTTCACAGACACTCTTGGGAGAGGCTGACACAGATTCTCCAACTCTGCCCCTTTACCCAAATTATATGGTAGTAATTACTGGCACCACCAGCTAATACTTTTCATCTGCCCAAAGGCCCTTAAAAGGGTATCCAGTTATTACTGTGCAATATTATTATTCAATTGGTAAGTGTGACTAATCAGTCTAAGGCTTATTACAGTGGCCTTGTACAATAAACTCTATAAATATGCAATGTACTCCAGAGTTCAACTTAACTCTACACAAACCGGCCACGGGTATAAGGTTTTTAAAAATATTTAATAATAAATAATTAAAAACACAAGACAACACTACTGCACCACAATGCTACTCAAGGGTTCAGAGATCACACAGAAACTTAAAACAATACAGTAGGAATGTTCTGATATAACAGAAAAACACTTAAGTCTAATCTTTATAGTCTTAGCTATTTCTACAAGAAAACATACTTCTAAAGTAACTTACTTTCATAGAGAGAGCATAAGGCAGTGCTGAAGGCTGGATATCAACATCAAAATGCTTCCAATCTCTCTCTCAGCAATAGTTTTTAAGATAATTCACAAACATCTCTCTTTGGCCCTCCCAGATTGCACCATTTTGACAATTAGGTTTTCCCAGTATGCACATTACATCATTTTGACGTTTAGTCTGGAGTTCCCAGGCCAACAGGCTACACTATTTTGCAAGCTAGCACCTGCTCAGGAAACTACAACAGTAAAAGACATTTCATATGTACATCTAGTAATTATTCCATAAGTTAAAACAGTAGAAAGAATGTGTTCAGCTAGCCTGTTCGGCACCACTATCTAGATCAAAGGATATAAATTTAATTTAAATAAAAAACTTTGAAATGCTTGGCTTAGTTTTCCTTACAGCAGATGGCAGTGTTGCTACAATCTTGAAGTTCACATTTTACAGTGATTTCTTTCATTTAAGAAACAAGCCTGTATTTTACATTTATTTTTACAAATGACAGAATTATGTATCAAATTCTATTTGACTAGACTGGCAGCCTTCACTCCTTCTCTACCAGTCTTCATACCCCCCCCCCCCCACCGGAGAACTCAAGCTAGTTTTTCAAGTGACCCTTGATAAACGTCGCTTGAGAGGGTTAGGTCTATCTGAGGGTACCTCACCCCATTCCCTGTTTTGAGAGCTCATTTGCATTGGCATTGCTAATCCCACTGTGTGATGTACTGACATATCATATGCTTGCAACCCCAGGCTCCATTTTAGCAATTTGGCATTTTTCTGACTGGCTCTGTTTAACCATGTTAGAGAATTGTGATCTGTCATAACAGTGAATTTTCTTCCATAGAGATAAGGCTGACGTTTCTGCAGTGCTCCCACTATGGATAGACATTCCTTTTCTATGGCTGCATAGCATTCCTCCCTGGGTTGGACCCTACGACTGAGATAAACCACTGTATGCTCTTCCCCTTGTGAAGAAATCTGGCTAAGTACAGCCCCCAACCCATGGTGCGAAGCATCCACTTGCACAACAAATTCTTTGCTGTAATCTGGACTGGCTAACACAGGGGGTCCTCCCAAATCTTCTTTAAGCTTCTGGAATGCCTTCTCACATGCTGGGGTCCACACTACTTTATCTGGCCTGTTCTTCCTTGTCAGGTCTGTGAAGGGAACAGCTATGTTACTATAACTAGGAATGAACTTTCTGTAGTACCCTGGTGTCCCTAAAAATGCCCTCACCTGATTTTTGTTAACAGGTGCAGGCCATGCCTGAATGGCTTCCACTTTGGCAGGTTCTGGCCTTATCTTACCACTCCCCACTCTATGTCCTAAGTAGGAGACCTCTGCCATACCCACCTGACATTTGCTCGGCTGAATGGTCAACTCTGCCCTCTGTAGTCTGCCCAGCACCTCCCTGACATGCTGAAGGTGCTCCGGCCAGGAATGGCTGTAGATGGCAATATCATCTAGGTAAGCAAGGGTAAACCCTCCTGCTCCTGCTAGGATATTATCCACCAGCCTCTGGAAAGTCACTGGGGCATTCTTCATCCCAAAGGGCATCTTTGCGAACTCATACAAGCCAAAAGGAGTCACAAAGGCTAACTTCTCTCTAGCACTGGGAGTCAAGGGCACCTGCCAGTAACCCTTGGTAAGATCAATGGTTGTAAGATACTTAGCCCCACCCAGCTGCTCTAGGGCCTCATCTGTCCTAGGCATGGGGTAAGCATCTGACTCTGCGTGACTATTTAATTTCCTGTAGTCCACACAGAACCTGGTGCTGCCATCCTTCTTTGGCAACAGCACCACTGGCGAGGCCCAGGGACTGTTGGACTCTTGAATCAAACCTAGTTCCAACATCTCCTGTACCTCTTCCCTCAGAGTCTGTCTGACTCTCTCAGGCAACCTATAAGGGACCTGCCTAATAGGCCTTTGGGGTCCTGTATCCACCCAGTTCTGCACCAGGTGGGTGCACCCTGGTTTCCCAGTGAACATGTCCTCAAATTACTGCAATACTGCTCAGATTTCTCGAACCTGGGTAGGAGATAGCTGCTGAGACATTGCTACCCCTTCCACCGAGGTGTCAGCCCGAGTCTCACTGAGGAGATCAGTCCCCAGATCTCCCTCAGACTCCTCCTGCAATTCACTGCAAATACTCAGCACAAGGGCCTCCCTATCATGGTAAGGTTTCATCATGTTAACATGGTACGATGTGTGCCCCTGCCATCTGCCTAGCACTTCCACCATGTAGTTAACATCACTTACCTTTCTAACCACTTTGTAGGGACCCTCTCAAGCTGCTTGCAGCTTGTTGTGTCTGACAGGAATGAGAACCATTACCTGCTGCCCCACAGCATACTTTCTAGCTCAAGCATTCCTGCCATTCTACACCTTTTTCTGTTGTTGGGCTTCTGCCAGGTTCTCCTGCGCCAAGCCCATGAGTTCCCTGAGCCTTGTCCTGAGGTTTAGGACATATGCCACAACAGACTCCTGGTGAGATTCACACTCACCTTCCCACTCATCTCGATTTAAATCTAGAGGTTCCCTCACCCTATGCCCATACAGCAACTCAAAGGGTGAAAAACATGTGGATTCCTGGTGAACCTCTCTGTAAGCAAACAGCAGATGGTGGTCTTTATATGCTTCACCCCACAGGACTTCAACAGGCAAGCCAGCAGGTCTAACATGAAATCAGCACCTCTATCAGACAGTATTACTTTTGGGAAACCCACCCTACTGAAAATCTCTAACAAAGCATTTGCCACCTTCTCTGCCTCAATGGAGGACAAAGCCACTACCTCAGGGTATCATGTAGCATAATCCACTACCACTAGGATATACTTTTTCCCTGTGGAACTTGGGGTATTCAGAGGACCCACAATATCCATAGCTACTCTCTGAAATGGCTCCTCAATCACAGGCAAAGGCATCAAAGGAGCTCTCACCTTCTCTCCTGCCTTGCCTACCTTTTGGCACTGCTCACAGGTCCTGCAGTACCCTGTTACATCTCTGGAAATTCCAGGCCAATAGATGTTTTGCATAATATGCCTCTTTGTATGCTTTATGCCCATATGACCTGCAAAGGGAATATCATGGTCTATGGCTAGAAGCGCCAGACGGTAGGTTTTAGGCACTACCAACTGCTGTACTGCCTCACCTTCTAGCCCTCCCTCAGGGGTCCATTCTCTGTATAGTAACCCTTTGTCCCAGTATACAGATTCCCCCTTCCCTTGAGAATCAGGTGCCTCCCTAGCTACCTGCCTCAGGCCTTGCAATGTAGGGTCTGAGAGCTGAGCCTGTCTCAACTGTCTCTTTGTAACCCTTCCCGGCTTCCCTTACACAGAAAGTCTGGCATCCTCTGACAGCGATGCCTCACTGTCAGCCTGGGTACTACTACTCACCTCTACCTTTGCAGTCACTCTGTCCCAGGGACCATCAGTACACACAAGCAGCTGTGGCTCACCTTCAGTCTCACTATTACAGCGTAGCTCCCTTCCTGAAGTAACCATCTCACCAGTCCTGGCTGCAAGTATGCAGTCTGTCTGGGTCTCTCCCAGGCTACCAAACTTACATGCTTGTCTCCAAGCCTGGCTGCATGTAACTGCACAAGCACAGGGTTCTGCACTATCAAAATCATTCCCTATCAGAATATCTGCAGGTATATCCTCAAACGCAACTACATGCTGGCTTCCTTTTCCACCCTCCCAGTCAAGGTGAACCCTAGCCAAAGGTATTTGGAATGTGATCCTTCCTAAAGCCCTGACTGGTGTAGACTGTCCAGGAAAGTAGTGCTACTCTGTAACCCTTGCAGGCTTTACAGTGATTATATCAGAGGCTGTGTGTCTGTTGGCAATGGCTTCTTTGCCATTCACTACAATAGGATATAGCCTCTGATGGTAGTTTGGTACCGTTGTTGTCCCAAGACAACCTACTGTTGGCTTTTTGTCTTTCCCACTTACTGGCTCCCTCAACTATGGTTCCCCACCTTGCCTCCATGGACACCTGTATGCCACATGGCCCCACTGGTTGCATTCAAAACATTTCACCCTAGGTCCTGGACTTGTACCTGGACTAGTGGCTTCCCCTTCTACTGGCAGATTCTGTTGGGGCAGTCTGTGCTGCCCACCATGGGTTTTTTTAGACCCTTGAGCAGTACTGGAGGTCCCCTTCCTGTGCAGGGCTGCCCTGCTGGCCAGGTATAGGTCTCCCTTCTTCCCCAACCCATCTGAAGTAGCACATTGTCTATCAGCTAACCAGATCCTCATGTCCTCAGGCAAAGTGCTAAGGGCTTCTTCCCTCACCAAAAGTTCTGCCAGCCCTTCAAAAGTGGTGACCTGACACCCACTCACTTAGCTATGAAAATAAGTGCTCAGTTCAGCAACATATTCACATACACGTTCATCTACCTTGCGTCTGTGCTCACAAAACTTTTTCCTATACATTTCAGGTGTTAGCTTAAAACATTCTAAAAGACATTTTTTTACAGCAGTATAATCAAAACAGACAGAGTCAGGCATTTGTGATATGCAAGTTACAGCTTTCCCATGGAGTAAAGGGGGTCAGGAACCGTACCCAGAGCCTTTGGTCAACACTATACTGTTTTCATAAACCCTCAAACATATGAATGAAACTATCAAAATTATCCCTCTCTTTAAATTGCGGAAGAAATTTACTGACCTGTAGTGCTTCTGGGGTTCAGTTACTGCCTTCCCCATTACCTCCATGACTCTGGCGAAGAGTCAGCATTTCCCTCTCATGCTTCTGCTGACGCTTCTTTTCTTCGGCTTTTATCTCCAAATGCCTGACCTTCAACTCAAGTCTCTTTAGCTCCAGCTGGATTTTTAATTCCACTGCAGAAAGGTTGAGCTGTCCATTCTTCGAGGATATTGTATCTCCACTGCCAGTCTGATTGTCCTTCGCAGAAAGGTTGAGCTGTCTATTCTCCGAGGATATTGTATTTTCACTGCCAGTCTGATTGTCCTCCTGGATGCTGTTTTCTGATGCAGCTGTAACCAAAGCTGCAATCAGGTCTGCCTTAGTCAGGTTTCCATGCACCAGTCCCCTAGCCTGGCACATCTCCACCAGCTGGCTCCTTGTCAGCTTTCCATACTCCTCTGCTGATATGCTGCCTGCTCATTCTGACTAACTAAGCTAACAAAAAAAATAAAACAATTGTGGTCTGAACTCTTCACTGCGTGGCTGTTTTAGAGTACAAAACACCTTCAGAAATCACTGTACATAAGCTACAGGATTCACTCTACCCATACCACTACAGGCCAATTAGTATTTGAAGTGGATCCCACCACCGCAAACCACAAGTGAAGTGGATCCAACCACTGCAAACCACAATGAAGAGGTCTTTGGCTAACGAAGTTCGCAGATGACTGCAAACTAGGAGCCATAATCAAAACTCTAAAAGATGTGGACATCCTACAAAAGGGCCTCGCTGAGACAGATTCCTGGTATCAAAGCCATGGCCTCAAGCTCAGTGCCAAAAAGTGCATTGTCATCCCTTTTGGTAAAAACTCTGTACCCATGAACTACCACATAGGCGGTAGTCTACTTAACACCAAAAGTGTGATGAGACCTTGGGACACAGGTGGACAGTAGTCTCTCCTTTGATAATCACATTGCCGCAGTAGTCAGGAAATCCTTCTACGTGGCACACCTCATCACAAAAGGTTTCTCATCCAGGAAAAAAGAGGTCATTGTTCCCCTCTACTTGTCACTCATTAGACCCATTATAGAGTACAACGCCCCTTTTGGTATGTACCTCGCAAGACATCTACAACAACTGGAAAGGCCGCAGAAATACCTTGCAAAGAGGATTACCGGCCTCAAACAGATGCCCTACGCAGACCATCTCAGAAAACTGCAGCTTTACTCCGTTGCATATCGCCTACTCAGAGGCGATCTCTGCCTAACACACAAAGATATGTCAAACCCAGAGCTTTTGGACATGCCTCAATTAAAGAAATCCCAATCCCTCTGAGCTACATGCTCTTGGGACCTAAACCTTGTCACCACAATAAACAGAACATGCTGCAGGGATAGATTCCTGTCCCAGAGACTTCCCATACTCTGGAACAAACTACCTATTTATATCAAACAAAGCTCCTCATTAGTAGTCTTTAAGAAAAATCTTGATGATTGGATGGGAGATAGAAAATTCTCCATGGGGATCACTTCTGTGGCTCTGCTCGACAGTGACACAGGAAAATAATTTTCTTGGCTGGCGAAAGTCAGGATACCTTTTGGCTAGGCTTATATAGGCCCATGGGCTAATAGCCTAGTACCTACCTATAAACCTATGAACCTGTATCTTATCCCAACCACTGCCACCACAGTGTGATGGCCGTGCCCTGGCCCAGCAATCAAGGAGCCTCAATCCTTACTACTAATACCAGGGAGGGCGTCTCTTATAAGAGGAAAGGATAAATACAGATGGTAAAGTACAATTTCCCTTAAGTGCACACAGAGATCACAGTCAGTCTGGGCCTGGTTGCTTCCTTGGTCCCCAGTAAGACTCCCCACTGGTGCAGCTATTGGGTCCAGATCCCAGCCTAGCTGGCAAGCTAACCTCCAGTACCCTCTCTGTCCTACCAGTACTTCGTGTCCCTGCCCAGGTAGCTGACACACCACACACACTTTGAGAAAAGTATTTATACAATTTCACAGACACTCCTGGGAAAGGCTGACACAGATTCTCCAGCTGTGACCCTTTACCCAGACTATACAATACTAATTACCGCCACCACCAGCTAATACTTATCAGCTGCCCAAAGGCCCTTAAAAGAGTGTTTAATTATTACTGTGCAATATTATTATCCAATTGGTAAGTGTGAGTAATCAGTCTAAGGCTTATTAGAGTGGCCTTGTACAATAAACTCTGTAAATATGCAATGTACTCTAGAGCTTAACTTAACTCTATACAAACCAGCCACAGGTAAAAGGTTTTTAAAAATATTTAATAATAAATAATTAAAAACACAATACAATACTACTACACCACAATGCTATTCAAGAGTTCAGAGATCACACAGAAACTTAAAACAATACAGCAGGAAAGTTCTGATATAACAGAAAAACACTTAAGTCTAATCTTTATAGTCCTAGCTATTTCTACAATAACTCATACTTCTAAAGTAACTTACTTTCATAGAGAGAGTGTAAGGCAGTGCTGAAGATTGGATATCAAGATCAAAATGCTTCCAGTCTCTCTCTCTCAGCAATAATTTTTAAGATTACTCACAGCCATCTCTACTAAGCCCTCCCAGATTACATCATTTTGACACTTAGGTTTTCTCAGTAAACACATTACATCATTTTGACACTTAGTCTGGAGTTCCCAGGCCAACAGGCTACATTATTTAGCAAGCTAACAGCTGCTGAGGCAACTACAATAATAAAAGACATTTCACATGTACACTCTAGTAATTATTCCTTAAGTTAAAACAATAGAAATAATGTGTTCAGCTAGCCTCTTCGGCAACACTATCTAGATCAAAAGATATAATTTTAATTTCAAAAGAACCTTTGAAATGCTTGGCTTAGTTTTCATTACAGCAGATGGCGATGTTGCTACAATCTTGAAGTTTACATTTTACAGTGTTTTCTTTCATTTAAGAAACAAGCCTGTATTTTACATTTATTTTTACAAATGATAGAATTATGTATCAAATTCTATTTGACTAGACTGGCAGCCTTCACCCCTTCTCTACCAGTCTTCACACCTCAACAGGGGCAAGTCAGCAAGAGATGCTCTAGTCCATGCTTGGCCTCCCGGTCTTCTTTATGCATTCCTTCCTCTTCCTCTAATTCCCAAATTTCCTTAGAAGGCATGCAGGTCAAAGAGCAAAGTGATCCTCATTGCCCGCTTTTGACTTCGACAAGTTTGGTTCACCTTCCTGTGATCTCATCTAATTTGCTTTCCGTAGACCCTGAATCCATGTCCAGACCTTCTGTCTCACCCTTCAGGGCAAATTAATCCGGATGTTCACAATTTGAAACTAACCACATGGTTTCTCCAGTTCGAATGATGGCTTTACAATCCAGGAAAATTTATAAAAGCAAGAGGAAGAGGTTTTCCATTTGGGCCCAGCAGCATCACACTGATCTCCTTACAGTGCCCATTTTGGCAGTCTTGTTCTTCCTAGCTGATCTTTTTTATTTGAGGGAAGCTTCTCTGCTGTTAAAGTTCATTTAGCAGCCACTTCTAATTCTAACATTGGGGAGAATGCTACAAAGCTTCTAGACTTTTCAAAGCCTTTCTCAAGGGTATGCTCCTCTTTTGACCTCCTATCAAAAATCCTACTCCTCCATGGGATCCTACATTTGTTCTTCAAGCTCTGACCTTACCTCCCTTTGAACCTGCTGCTAAGGCAAAGTTGATATTCTTGTCATGGAAAACCACCTTGTTAGTAGCAATTACTTTGGCCAGGAGAGTTTTGGAACCTCATGCATTGTCTTCCAAACCTCTATATCTTATTTTTCACAAAGACAGAGTTACTTTATGTACTAATCCTTCCTTCTTATCAAAGGTTGCATCAGTAAACGCCATTAATCAATCCATTAATCTCCCTGTGTTTTTTCTGAATTTCCAAAATAAGGGTGAATATATGTTGCACCTTTTAGGCGTTCGTAGACAATTGCGCTTCTACCTGGCTAGGACAAAATCATTCAGGAAATCTGATCAGTTGTTTGTCGCTTTCTCAGATTCCAAAAAAGGGAAAGCTGTTGTTAAAACTACTATTGCTCGAAGGTTAAGGGATTGTATTACTCATGTGTATTCGTTGAACAATGTTCCTTTACATAGACCATTTAGAGTACACTCTACAAGACATAGGCATGTCCCAGGCCTTCTGGTCTATAGTTTCTTTAAAAGATGTGTGTGCAGCTGCTTCATGTGTGAATTCTCACACCTTTATTTCACATTACAAACTTGATATCATATCCAGGAATAGGGCTGCTTTTGGCTCTGCAGTGCTCTGGAATATCCTTCCATAAGGCCGCCCAGATCTATATAGCTGGTGACTCTGTCCCACAGGTTTGATTAAGACAGAACAGGCAACATCAGATGAAGTTATGTACTTACCATAACATTCCATCTGTTTTTTTCTGCTTCAGTCTTCATCAACCTTCCTCCTCCCCATTCCCCTTTTCGTAACTCTGAATGACCTTATGGATAATTCTGGGAACCTTTGTTCCTGTTTTGACCTCCTGAGCATTCTTTTAAGCTCTATTGTTTTTTTTAAGCATGTATTCTTTCTTCTTCTGAGAATACTGGCAGCAAACTTGATCTAAGGTATCTGAGAGGAGCTAGGCAGTATGGGTAGGGTGTGAGAGGAGATCTAGCTTGGAATCCTAAGCTTGCTGATGGCTGAGTTGGTTCTGAGCTCGAAACTGAGACCCACAGGTTTGATGAAGACTTAAGCAGACAACACAGATGGAACATTATTGTGAGTACATAACTTCTTTTTTAAGAAAAAATGGCAAAGGAGGTCCAACAAGAATACCCCCCCCCCGCAAAACCAGGGACAGTCCAACAGTCCTGTGAAGATAGGTGAAGGCTGCCAGCCTAGCAGGATAGAATTTTGTAGATAATTCTGTCATTTGTAAATATTAATGTAAGCCACAGGCTTGTTCCCTTAAATGTGAAAAGACTGTGTTGGATATTGAGTCAAGCATTTTATGACTGTCTTTGATGTCAGAATTCGGAGCTGCTATGTGTAGAGGGAGGCATCCTACCCGTGAGAGCAAAGAACAGGTTAAAATTGAGTTCTGTGGACTTTTCTGAAAATGTAAAATAAATGTTCTGCATTTCAGTGTGTAGAGTGCACTCAGTTTGAACTCGGTTACCTGACTTGGCAAAACTATATAGCGTGGCATTCGTTGTTAATAGGAATCAGAAGAAAAATATTTTATCTCTTATAAACTATGCAGCTTGTGAAATTTATTATAAACTATGCAGTTTGTAAAATTATTATCTGCAAGCAGGTCAAGACAAACTCTTGTATGCAGCTGTGTCTCGTCAACATGATACACAAGATAGGCCAAGGATGAAAGGAGTTATCCTTCCGGAACAGAATGTTTAAAATATGGAAAACAGCTGTCAGCAGACCAGCTTCAAAGGAAAGACTTATTCTGCAAATTCTCTAAACTGCTGATGTAGGCAGAAAAGACACTATAAAGATTGGGACTTTTTCTTTTGTAGCAAAGACTTTGATTCTTCTATTCTTGCAGACCTAATGCTGTAAGCTGAAGTACATTTTTGATGTATATAACTTTCATTGTTAAGCTAGATGTAAACCTTGTGTGCAGTAAATGAATGGCGTAACAGCAAACTACGACCCGGGGGCCACATGCGGCCCGTTAAACGTTTTGATTCGGCCCGCCAAACTTGAAAAAATTTAATAAATTAACCTTGTTAATGTTTTATTTCCCCTGCAATTCTGATGTTTCCTCACTAGATGGCGCACTCTAGATATACTGGCTTTGTTGAGGTGAAGCGTAGGCCTATTACTCCACGTTTGCACTTTACCCTTTGACCCACCGCCCCTCTATGAAGATGAGCGGACCCAAGAAAAGGAAAGTGGACAGAGAATGTCGAGTGTTCAATAAGGAGTGGACAACTAAATATTTTTTCACTGAACACCGATCATCTGCTGTTTACCTGATATGCCAAGAAACTGTGGCGGTTTTTAAAGAGTATAATATTAGCCGTCACTTTGCCACAAAGCACACTAATTATGCTAACAAGCTCTCAACAAAAGAACGGGAAGCTGCTGCTGAGAAGGTGGCAGCTAATTTGAAGGCTCAGCAAAGTTTTTTTCACCGTCAAACTGCCATTCAAGAGTCAAGTACCAAGGCCAGTTTTATGCTTTCATTCAAAATAGCAAAGGCCAGCAAACCATTGTCTGAGGGCGAGTTTTTAAAAGAATGTATGGTAGAGACAGCAGGAGACCAACAACACTGCTCCCATTAAAATGTGTGTGTCTCCATGATACACACGTTGTTAAAATAAACAGTGCGTGCAGATCAAATATAACGCTTCACAGACTGACTTGCTGCAACTGTTTCTTCCTTGCACTGGTCATTGTTGACTTTTGGCACCGGGGAAACAAATTGAATAAAAGGAACAGGACAAGTACATCTGCATCTCCTACCGTTTTTGAAAAAAAAGACAGTCAGGAGGAGAGTGATGGTGATATCCTGAAGGATAACAGAACTTTCAGTGCTTTAAAATAAAAAGGTCATTTATTTGATTTTCAGTGTTTAAAGACTCATTTCGAAGGCAGAGATTTTATTGTAATGCTTTTCTTCATTTTCATTGGAAATTAAAGCACATGTTTTCTCCATATCCCAAGATGTGTATTTTTCCCCCAATGAGGTGATGTTTTCAAAGCATGCCATCTATCTGCTCCTGTTCCGGCCCCTTTGTCAAATGTTAGAACTCAATGTGGCCCACGAATCAAAAAGTTTGCCCACCCCTGATCTAAAGCATTAGAAACTACTGCTACAAGTCCTATCATAGCCTCAGCAGACTTTTCTGCTGAAGTTTATCATCAATCTAGAATGTTAGAAACTCTCCTTAAGTGGGATGAACAGAAGGGTATTTTTAATAACATGATTACATTTGAAGCTTGGGTTCTTAAAACTGTAGGCACTGTATGGAATGATACACTTGAACGCTGTTTCTGGAGTTTTATTCCACAACATTTTATGGCTTATATTCAGCAAAAGCAGCATCCAATACAAACTAAACACTTAAGAATGACAGCAGTATTGTCAGCATACACTAGAGGGCAATCTCTCACACCAGTTTCAAATGACAGTTTGTGACTCTTTAGAAGAGCAAGCTGAACACTATCAGCTGGCATATATGCTAGTCAATGGCAGTGATGAAAAGATATGAAAGATGTCAGTTTTCAAAAAGCTGTTATGTGCTCCTTTTTGGACCATTTGGAAGGTGTCCCAGGGGATATTAAACTTATTTATGAAGAATCTTCAAACACACTCACAGAGTTAGTAGATAAATTGCTGCGAGCACGTATTATGTATAAAGATAATGCTAATCATAAGCAAAAGATTTACACTGTCCGTTCTGCACCCATTGTTAGTGAGGTAAGGGGAAGGGGGCATGGGAGATGGATTACTCAAGGACAGCAAGTCCCACAACAGGTAGCAGGATAGCCACATCAAGGGCAAGTTATACAGGGGCAACAATAGGCAGCATCAGCTCCCCAGCCACTCAGTTAATGTCTCAAGTTACTCAATCTATAGAGAATCCTCAAAAGAAGCAGCCTATGAGGGGGGTGTGGCCAAGGATGAACACAGGATAGCAGCAGATTTCTTCAGCTCCACCAATTTCATTACATTGACAGGAATTGATTACTTAAAAAATTAATTCTTGAAGTAATTTTCTTTCTAAATATGTTTGTTTTATATAGTTCTTGAACTATATCTAAAAAAGAAAGGACATCTTAATAATATTCCTGTCAGAAATTACTTTGGAAATTTTCCTGTCAGTTTATCAGTCTGAAATGAGTTCCAGTAAGACAAATTTCTCAAGACTCCAGCATCAAGAAAGAACTTCAGTCTCTGATAATTATAGTCCAGCAACTTACTGCTAAGATGGATAAAATGGATACTAAAATAGACACTTTCATAGAAAAACTACAAAACAAATAGACTTGTTACATATGGACCTGCAACAACAGAAGATCCAGATGACAGGCATAGAAGAAGCTGTGAATGACATGGAAAATAAAATACAAGAAGAGGAAATCAACATTGAGTTTCTGCTGAAACAAAATACACATTTACAAACAAAGCTGGATGACCTGGAAAATAGATCTAGGCGCAATAACATTAGGATTTTTGGACTGCCAGAAAATATTGAAGGTAACAATATTACTTCTTTTTTAACAACATGGCTCCCTAAAACTTTAGATTTATCAGAAGCATTCTCTTTTGGTATCGAAAGAGCACATAGATCTATAGCTAATACCAACTCTAACAAAAACTATCCTAGATCAGTTATAGTTAGATTTCTATCATCTTTTGATAAAGAGATGGTTCTTAAATCTGCTTGGGCTAAAGCTCCTGTTAAGTTTAATGAGACAACTGTGCGTTTTGACAATGACTATTCTTCCATGGTAATTGCTAAAAGAAAAATATTTCTGCCACTAATAAGGGAGCTTAAAAAAGCACAGTTTAAAACATACCTTCTGTTTCCTGCCAAGCTTAAAATCTTCCTTCCTGATGGTCCTAAGGTCTTCGATGATTTAGACTCTGCTTTACTGTTTGTCAAAGAAAAAAGGATTTTGGATAAAATAGAAGAAATGGAATGGGCTAGTTCTTCATTAAAGAGATTGGCAACTGAAGCTTCCTGGAAGACTTCAGAGAAGAAGAAGAGACTAAAAACAAATGATTTGTTATATGTTTTTTCTCTCTCATCATTTTAGTTCATTATTAATCTTTTGAATATAGTTCCTGCATTTCCAGAAAGCCACAAATATTTTGGAAAAGATTTAATCAAAGTTATTCTCTATGTGCAAAGAAATGTTTTGTTTCATAACCAGTCAAAATGCCTGAGGATTTAATGGCAGGCTGTGACTCGATTTGTTTTCTTTCTGAAAAAGTAAGGTTAGTAATTTGATACATTTTTTATCTTTATCTTTTTTTCCTTCTTCTTTTATTATTTTCTTTGTTTAAACAATGACATTCTATTTAGATTATGTAGTGGGTAAAGGGTGGGGGAGGGCAGGGAGAGAACAGTAATGAAAATATCATTAATAGAATAATAACATATTTATTTCTTGTAAAAGTTTATAAGTTCTTCAAATGCTATTTCTAATTATACTTTCTTGATTATACTGCTTATGCTTGTTTGTAAATAATCTGTCATGCTTTAACTAATAATAATCAGAACTAAATAAGAGTAAATAATATGTTTTATTTTTAACTCTATTAATATAAACCGTAAGTAACATTCCATTGTATATACTTCTTACAGCTTTCTCTTACATTTTTTTATTTCTGCCTCATTCCCTTTTATTTTCTACTCTCTTTTTCTTTTCTTTATTAATATATAGAAATGCTTTTGACTGTGTGGGCACAGTGAATAATAGGATTTGTATGAAAATTGAGTTGGGAGAAGAATGCTGAGTTTTATTGCTTGTTGGTAATTTTGAGTTTAATTTCACTTGAATAGAGGCTGTGATGATCTGTGGAATACATTGTGGAGGTTCTGTCATGTTTAGATGCATTTACACTGCTAAATGAATGTTTGTCACTAGTTTTTAATAAGTTTCCGCCAAAATGTTAAGAGAGACAATCTGGGATGTGGGCTGTCTTATGCACAATGTCCTTGAGTTACCTCAGAATCTTCAAATCACAGAATTCTCACAGAGAAACTGAAAGCAGTTAGTATAAACATTGACAAGGTTATCACACTGACACACCACAGATTCAGGAAAAATACTATGTTCATAAAATATGTCAGTTATAATGAGTTTAAATGATGTAGTTTCTTGTAGTAAGTAAATGTCTTATTTTAGAAGGCATAAAAATGAAACATTTATTTAAATGTTTTTGAAAATCTACTTAACAGCAGCATAATAATCTGTGTTAAAAATTTGTGTTCCAAACATATACTTTACTATAACTCATTTAATTCATCTGATTGACAAACATAAATAATCTTATAACTCTATTCTGGAAGAAATGTCATGTGATATATTTTAAAGCAGTAGGTTAGCATGATTGTAAAATCTGGTTACCAATATGTGTTTGCTGTGCATTGTTTTGTATAAAGCAGACAGATTTATTCTGGGGACAGCAAGTGGGATGGTGCTCTGCAGGGACACAACTCAGTGAGATCAGATATATATATATATATATATATATATATATATATATATATATATGTATGTGTGTGTGTGTGTGTGTGTGTGTGAGTGTGTGAGTGTGATGGCTTTTTCTGAGAGTCTGCATGGCTATCCAGTATGATTTGTAATGATTTCTATGAATACAATGTTTTACTCTATTGACAAAATGAATGTTTGCCACAAGTTTTAATAAGTTTCCGCCAAAATGTTAAGGAGACAATCTGGGATGTGGGCTGTCTCATGCACAGTGTCCATGAGTTTCCTCAGAAGCTTCACTCACAGAATTTTCACAGAGAAACTGAAAGCAGTTAGTATAAACATTGACAAGGTTATCACACTGACACACCACAGATTCAGGAAAAATACTCTATTCATAAAATGTGTCAGTTATGATGAGTTTAGATGATGTAGTTTCTTGTAGCAAGTAAATATCTTATTTTAGAAGGCATAGAAAATGAAACATTTATTTAAATGTTTTTGAAAATCTACTTAACAGTAGCATAATAATCTGTGTTAAAACTTGTGTCCCAAACATATACTTTACTATAACTCATTTAATTCATCTGATTGACAAGCATAAATAATCTTATAACTCTATTCTGGAAGAAATGTCATGTGATATATTTTAAAGCAGTAGGTTAGCATGATTGTAAAATCTGGTTGCTAGTGTGTGTTTGCTGTGCATTATTTTGTGTGAAGCGGACAGATTTGTTCTGGGGACGGCAAGTGGGATGGTGCTCTGCAGGGGCACGGCTCGGTGAGATCAGATATATGTGTATATATGTGTGTGTGTGTGTGTGTGTGTGTGTGTATGTATGTATATATGTGTATGTGTATATGTATGTGTGTGTGTGTGTGTGGGTATGTGTGTGTATATGTGTGTGTGTATATGTATGTGTGTGTGTCTGTGTTTATGTGTGTGATGGCTTTTTTTTTTTTTTAGGTAATAACGCAGGTGTTTCTGAGAATCTGCATAACTATGCAATATGATTTATAATAATTTTTATGAATACAATATTTTACTCTATTGACAATAATGAGTTTAAGTAAATGCTCATATACAAACAATTCAAGATTTATTTGGAAGCTGTTGATAGAATTCACATGACAGAAAATAGATGCATCTTAATGCATGTAATGTCTGAATCATATTAGCCAAAGTTTTTGATTTAAATGAATGTTAGAACATAATTTTCTCTCCTCTTGATTTCTAACATTAAGATTATTTGAATGCTATTAGAATACAAGTGTTATATATTACATAGATCTATATAATAGTATGAACAGTTTTTAAAAAAAAAAAAAAAAAAAAAGTTTATTTTAGTTTATATGATGCTGTTTTACCAAATGTGTAGTTTTGTCTTGATAGATAATTGAATTGAAAACTGTTAACCTCAGTTAAATATAACTAGTATTAAATTGATAAGGTGGTAGCTGAGGTACTGCTGCTTAGGGTAGGGGGGTTAACTTGAGTAGTAAATACTGCTCTAAGTTGGAGTTTTCAACTCCAGGCGGGATGCAAGGTTTAATCCTTACATTATTTTCACTTGTTCATTGTTATATGTATATAGTTTTGACATCCACAATATATTTTGTACACACATTGTCACTACAAACAAAATTGAATCCTATACAAAATCCCATAAGAGATTTAATAAATACAGCTATGTTTAAAGGTACACCTAAAAGAGGAGATGTAACATTATTTATCTTGTTATTTGTTATTTCGATCATAAGATTCTTGAGTTTTAAAAATGCCAAATGACATCTTTAAAAGGAATTTCTTTAAACATTAATGGATTGAATAATCCGTGTAAAAGGGCAAGCCTAATAAGATACATTAATCTACACAAGGCCAATCTAGTCTTCCTGCAAGAAACCCATCTCTTGAAAAAAGATAATGTTAAGTTGTCAATCTCGCCTTCATTCTTGCTTGATGGGTTCGGAGCCGATCCTCGGCTCCGACTCGGCACTTGCTTTAGCTCGAGAACTCCTTTTACCAGCTCGAGGCAGCCCCATATCCCATGATGCAAGGCAGTAAGTACCCAGATCTCGTTTGCCGCTTCGCTTGGGAGGTCTTCTTTTTACCAGCTCCTGGTAAGTTTTTCACTTTTGTGAGTTTTAAGCCCCTTTTTATTAAAAAAACCTTGTTTTGATAGTTTTAAACTTATATTATTCCCTTTCTGACAGAAATCCCTGTCTCCTTTAATTTTTTGTTAGTGTATCTTAAAAAAACCCTTCCCATCCCCCCCCTGTTAGGGTGTGTGTATTGGTTTTGTAGAATACCTTTTGGTATTTATTTAAGTTAAATTTGACTGGTGTGTGTGTGTGTGTTTTTCGGCACCATGTCAAAGGAGAGGGTCTCAGGTTTTAAGAAGTGTGACTCGTGCTGTCAGAAGATGTCTCTGACAGACGGTCACACTTCTTGCCTGTATTGTCTGGGCCCTCTTCACCTGCAGGACTCCTGTGCTATTTGTCACTCCTTCAGCCAGAGAGTCCTGCAGGAGAGACATAACAAACTGGTTCTTAGGGGCCTTCTTAAGCCGGAGGGCTCTCCGGCTAAGTCGGCTCCATCAAAACCAGCAAGAGTTTCCAAGGCCCAGGCTTCTGTTCCTAAGCCTGCGGCCTCGGCTCCGACTCGTGAGTCGAGATCGCTCGGCTGGAGCCGATTCTGGCTTTACAAAGCACTCGGCACCGATGGCTATCGGTGCCGAACCTTTTGACCACTTGATGTCGGCTCCGATCGGCTCCGACACCCATGTGGCACAGGCATCGGTGTCGGCTTCGATCGGCTCCGACACCGTTACTTTGGTGGCTGTATCGGCTCCGGCTGGAGCCGATACATCGAGACGTTCTGTCGGCTCCGGGAAGTCGGCGCCGACAGGATCTGTAGTATCGGCTCCGATGGCTCATTCCAGGAAGAGGTCGGGGGCTCCTTCCTTTGGGCCGGTACTTTTGGCTCCCGCCTCTTCTATCGGAACGGAGCCATCGGAGCCGATCTTCAAGGTCATCCAGGTTGTCAGATCATGACCTTGAGAGAGTGGTCAGTAGATTACTCAAGTCACAGGTACTGGCCCAAATGTTACACAGTCCGTCTCAGCAGACGACTGTTGGTCCACACCCCGTTACAGTTCCTCCTTCAACTCTACCCCAGAGTTTGGAGTTGGAGTCTTCGGGCATGGTTACTGCTACGGCTGGAGGACGGATACCCCCTTCTGTTCCTTCAGCCTCTACTCTTATCTCCTCTTCCTTAGAGGGATTCGGTGGTCGGGCTTCCATGGTCTCCTCCGAGGGGTGAGTGGCATCGGACCCTTGTCCGAGCCCGCTCTTCCCTTGGAGCCTCGGCCTTGGTGAGCTCGGCTCCGACATCTGCCTCGGAGACTTCCCTTCGGTGGTCCCGGAGTTCCTAGCTCTTCGGGTGGGTTCTCTCGGACCTGCCTGGGAGGGGAGCATTCGAGGTAATGAAGAGTGTACTGGCCACTGGTATCAGTCAGCAGTCTGTTCCCGTAGCTCCTCCCTCCATAGTACCTGTTGACATCTCTGCCACTTCTCTTGCTACAGGACCCAGAGATCCTCCGCCTCAGGTTTCCCCATTGGGAATTTCCCCCTCTTCCGAGGATTCTCCTGATGTTTTGGGAGATCCTCCTAGGAAGAGGACTTGTAAGAGGAAGCATGTAGACTCCCCCGAGTCTGTCACTTCGGATACTGACTTTGATGAGTCAGAGGGATCCCTAGATCCCCTCTGAGGATGTCTCCTTCTCAGACATCCTAGAACTTCTGAAACAGAGGGAAACTGGCCCACCAACAATCCCTCTGAGGATGAGTCAGTATACCTAGAGGCGTTTGGATCTCGGCCCTCCACCTCCTGGGTGTCTCCGCCTTCGACCCCTTATGCAGGTTATTGCACGAAGGCGTGGGCAGCTCCTGACTCTGTAGAGCCAGTCCCTAGGAGGCCTTCAAAATTTATCACTGCCCCGAGTGACAAACAATTCCTTACCAAGGGTGTCCCGCTGATGCCATGGTGGTGGCTGCGGCCACCAAAAGGAACTTGCAGATCCTTCCGTGCCCGTCCATCCTCCTAATAAGGACTCTAGGACCATGGATAGGTACGGCAAGCGGATGTTTTCCTCAGCGACCTTTGCTATGCTCGCTGAATTATCTTTGTCACTTCACCAGACTCCAGAGAGATATCCTGAAGGAGCTGGGAGAAGTAGTTCAGGATCCTACAGCTGCAGGGGCTCAAGAAAAGATTGCTTCGCAGCTAGGAACCCTCAATTCCATTGCTAACTCCTCCATGCGGCTAATATCTTATGCTGCGGATGGAGCAGTAGAGCCGCAGGCACAGGTGTGGCTCTTAGGCGCCAAGCCTGGATGCGACTATGTGATTTTATGGATCCCTTTAAGGCGTCCTTCACAAATTCTCCCTTTGATGGGTCAGCTTTGTTTGGCCCTCAGGTGAAGGAAACCTTGACCAGGTGTGAGCAGGACGGCAAGACTCTTTCTGCTGTTGGAGTCCGTTTTCCACCCCTTCTAGGCCTTATCCCAAAGGACAGAAGGGTGGGAAGATGTGGTTCCGTAAATCCCAAGGAGTCACGCCGGATTCACGTGGTCAGTTTACCCCTAGAGGCAGAGGGGTAACAACAACAGACGCTCTAGAGGCAGAGGGGGTCCGAAGAACCAGGGAAATAGGGAGCCTCTCTCTGATAAGCCCTTTCAACATCCCTGAGGTGTTGCCCGGCTGTCCCTCCTTGGAGGCAGTCGGGGGAAGATTATCACTGTACCCAGAAGCCTGGCATTCCCTCACTCAAGACAGATGGGTACAGTCGATCATATCCAAGGGTTACATAATTCCTTTCGAGGAAAGTCCCTTCCCTCAAGTTCCCTTCCAGATGTACCACCGGTCTAAGGGACATTGCAGAGTTAGAAATCGCAAAACTACTGCAAAAAGAGCCATTCAGCCAGTTACAATAGACCATTCAGAGCCGGAATCTACTCAAGGTTCTTTTGGTCCCCAAAAGACGGGAGACTGGAGACCAATATTGGATCTCAGCAGACTCAACAAGTCTGTCAGGAAGACAAGATTCGAATGGTCACTCTTCAGTCAATTCTGCCCTTCTTACAGAAGGACAACTGGATGTGCTCAATAGATCTTCAGGATGCGTGCTATCACATCAAAATTCACTGACGCTCCAGGAGATTTCTCCGCTGGCTGGGGTCCAGTCACTTCCAGTTCAGAGCCCTGCCCTTTGGTCTCACTACAGCCCCAGAGTGTTCACGAAAGGCATGGCAGTGGTCACGGCTCGCCTGAGAGGTCAAGGATTCCAGGTGTTTCCGTATCTCGACGACTGGCTCCTGTCAGCCACCACCAGGCATCAGCTTATACAAGCCAGGGATTACACAATAGACCTTTGTTCTCTTTTAGGCATCTCAATCAACTTCAAAAGTCATCCTTATCGCCCTGCCAGTCTATTACCTTCATAGGCAAACTTAAACACTGTTCGGATGTCAGCTACCCTTACAGAACAAAGAGTTTCAGACATTCAGACTCATGTCAGGATCATTCTGGCCAGCAAGAAAGTACAGGCCAGAATGGTTCTAAAGGTATTAGGTCTCATGGCTGCGGCCATTACTCTTCTTCCCTGGCTCGATTCTACATGCGCCTCCTTCAGTGGATGCTGTTCACACAGTGGTCATACCAGCAACTCCCAATGCGTCACCAGATTCTGGTGACACAAACATGCAAAGAACATCTTGCTTGGTGGATCACATCGTCTCAGGTTCACCAAGGCAGGTGCTTTGTACCTCCGTCCCCGATAGCCACTGTCACCACGGATGCCTCCTGATCGGGTGGGGGGGTCATTATCAGGGCAGGATGGTTCATGGGACGTGGCAACCGTTCGAATACCATCTGCACATAAATGTCCTGGAGATGAGAGCAGTGCTTTTAACGTTGCAAGCCCTCAACGACTTTCTTCCCGTAGGGACAATTGCAGTCCACACAGACAACATGTCTGTAGTTTGGTATATCAACAAACAGGGCGGAACCAAGTCCTACCCCTTGTGTCGAGAAGCGCTCAGACTATGGCAATGGGCGATCTCCTCTCATCGGTTTCTGGTAGCAACGCATATCCCTGGGAAAACCAACATTATAGCGGACAGATTGAGCAGAGCTATTCTCATGCCTCACGAGTGGTCTCTCAAGCAATCCATAGCGGAAGAGATTTTTCTGGAATGGGGTCGTCCATGTTGCGATCTTTTAGCTACTCCCCAAAACAGCAAATGTCCAGACTTCTTCAGCCTCTTCCCTCTATCAGGCCATCCCCCCAGAGACGCTCTGACCCAGGATTGGCCCCAGGGACTTCTTTATGCCTTCCCTCCATTTCCTCTGATCCCTCAGGTTATCCAGAAAGCTACCGTTTTGAGAGCCAAATTGATTCTCATTGCCCCTTACTGGCCTCGACAAGTTTGGTTCCCGTTCCTCCATCATCACCTTTTGGTGCAGCCGTGGCATCTGGACCCAGTGCCAGATCTACTGATTCACCAATCCGGTCAGCTGCACCGGTCAATCCCTTCTCTCAACCTCACAGCATGGTTGCTCCACTTCCTTCCTTAGCCAGGCTTCCTTTGATCTCTAACCCAGTTAGAGACATCATTGTAGCTTCACTAAAATCCTCTACCAGGAGGATTTACACAAGCAAATGGAACGGTTCTCTTATTGGGCTAAGGCCCAAAATATTGATCCTTTTACTGCCCCTGTTCAGGCAGTTCTGGACTTCTTAGCAGAGATTTTTCATGCAGGCTCCTCTTCTTCCACAGTCAGAGTTCAATTGGCTGCTATCTCCAACTTTCATGTCGGGATAGCAGATCATAATATTATGTCCCATAGGCTCTGCAGGGCCTTCTTGAAAGGAATTTTCCTACTAAAGCCTCCAATCAGGAATCCTCCTCCTCAGTGGGATCTAAATTTAGTGCTGACATCCTTGATTCTTCCCCTTCGAGCCAGCTGTTTCTTGTTCCCTGAAATATCTTTCTTGGAAAACTTTATTCCTAGTGGCTATTACATCTGCCAGGAGGGTGTCTGAACTTCATGCTCTTTCGGTTCGACCCCTATTTGATTGTTCACAAAGACAGAGTATCTTTGACCACCAATCCATCCTTTTTACCTAAGGTCGCTTCAAAGAACAATCTCAACGAATCCATCGATCTCGCTGTATTTTTCCTAACTATTCAGATAGAGCCGAACAAAAACTACATTATCTTGGCGTCCACCGTCAGCTTAGATATTATTTGGACAGAACAAAAAATTGAGAAAATCTGATCAACGTTTTGTTTCCTATGCGGATAATAAAAAAGGCCTTGCTGTTTCTAAAGTGACTTTGTCCGGATGGCTTTCTTCGGTCATCACTGAAATTTATACGATCAGGGAAAACAGCTGTGCTCAAAACCTAAAGCACATTCAACTAGGAGTTTAGCTACTTCTACAGCTTTTCAAGCTAGACTGCCTTTGGACACTATTTGTGCAGCGGCCACTTGGGCCACTCCTCACACTTTTGTTTCCCATTACAAATTGGACTTGGCCTCCAGGGACAGAGCCAGTTTTGGCTCTACAGTCCTCAAGAGTTTGTTCCATTGAGCCACCCAGGATAGAGGTGCTAGGGATGCGGTCCCATCAAGCAAGAATGAAGGCGAGATTGACAACTTAACATTAAGAAGTTATGTACCTACCATAACGTTCCATGTTAGTTGTCTTCTCGCCTTCTTTCTCGACCCTCCCTCCTTCCCCTGGCCTGGACAGACCTTGTATAAGAAACTATTATGCTAAAGACCATTCAGACCTGGTCCTTTTTCCATCTGTAAGTTTCTTCTTCCTTTGGGAAGTATTTTATGCTTGGTGTTATTGCCCTTTGTCAACAAACGAGATCTGGGTACTTACTGCCATGCATCATGGGATATGGGGCTGCCTCGAGCTGGTAAAAGGAGTTCTCGAGCTAAAGCAAGTGCCGCGTCGGAGCCGAGGATCGGCTCCGAACCCATCAAGCAAGAAAGAAGGCGAGAGAAGACAACTAACATGGAACGTTATGGTAGGTACATAACTTCTTATTGATAAACTAGCCACTAATAAGTATACAGTATTGGTTAGTTCAGAGCACACTCAGAAAAAAAGAGGAGTGGCTATTTTATGGAATAAAAGTATGCCCATTCCTAAAACCATTAAGTCTTATCAGGATGACAAAGGAATGTTTTGTATGGTTACAATACAAATTAATGGGAAGACTTACACTTTAATTAATGTATATTGGATACCTGGAATTGGTATTAATACAGTGAAACATCATATTGATAAGATCATATCATTCTCTGTAGGGGATATTATTTTAGCTGGTGATTTTAATTGTATACTACATGAAAGTGATACTACCACTATAAAGAAAAGAAGAATTACATCTAATGCAAAACATTTAAATGATTTTGCTAATTCTTATCATTTGAATGATATTAATAATCAGATAGAGTCAAAATCATTACCATACACCTTTTTTTCTAACAGATACAAAACTTATTCAAAAATAGATAGGGTCTTTATTTCTAACCAGATGGTAACAGATTTAATTAATTCCAAAATCATTTCATGTCCTATATCTGATCATAACTCAATTGTTTTCGAATTCATGATAAAAAATACTCATAATGTTCAGATCAAAAGGATACCAGCATACTTAACTCAGCTAAAAGACTATAAAGAAAATATATACTTTCAGAAGTACAACATTTTCTAGACATAAATAATACTCCTGAAGTCTCCATTGTCTATGTTTGGGATGCCTTAAAATCATATCTATATGGACAAAGTATGAGATGGTATAATAACAAAAGGAAATCTTGGGATAATGAATTGTTAGATATTCAAAGTAAACTAGACTCTTATAAACATAATAATAAAGAAAATATTATGGACAAGAAAGTTATTGAAGAAATAAACAAACTAAATGAGAAATACAAAGAAATTTTAACTCATAAAGTTAAAATAACTTTAGAGAATACAAGTTTTGTCTTATTCAATAAGCCCCAAATACTTACATAGACTTAAAAATAAAACAAAAAGATTGAATAAACAAAACCATATCAAAGAAATCTTTTCTCTAAGGAAAAAGAAGAATGTTTCTAGTATACCAGAAATACTGGATGAATTTAGAAATCACTTTCACAAGATTAACCATAACAACATTAACATGGAACCTAAAGATAAAATAAAGGAGTTTATAACCACAAACATGAATAAAAAGCTTAATAAACAACAGATTAAACTATTGGACAAGAGTATTTCATATACAGAAGTTATTACACAAATAAATAAGCTTAAATCAAACAAAGCACCGGGTAATGATGGTATTATACCAGAGATATATAAAATCCTTTCTAAAACTACATATTCATTAATACATAAGGTTTTTATTCTGGCCCAAACTGAGTTAATAACCCCCATCTTGGCAATATACATTTATTTCACCAATTTTAAAACCTAATAAAGATCCAACTAGATGTTCTTCATATCGACCCATCTCATTACTTAATGTTGATTATAAAATGTTTATGAGTATTTTTGCTGATAGATTGAAGACAATTATCCCCGCATTATAGACATAGATCAGACGGGCTTCATTGTAAATAGAAATACTTTTGATAATATAAGAAGAACTTTAACATTAATTGATTTTGCAAATAGGAAAAAGAAAGATTTAACACTTATTAGTCTTGATATAGGTTCAGTATTTGATTCAGTAAGTTGGGACTATCTGTTTACCTTACTGAAATGCACAAATTTCTCTGATGCATTTGTAAATTTAATTGAGCATTTATACAAAGGAACGCTGGCTTATATTAAGGTAGGAACATATGTTTCACAAAAATACCCATTCTTAAAGGTACAAAGCAAGGATGTCCACTTTCTCCACTATTATTCACTTTAGTAATGGAGCCTTGGGCTAATTTGATTAGAAACAGTACTGACATAGAGGGTTTTGAAATAGAAGAAAATACAACATCAAAAATTCAACTTTTGCAGATGATGTTCTAATTACATCAGCAGGATCTAATTCTTCTATGCAGTCTTTATTTGATAAAATGATGAATTTTAAAAGTATTTCTGGTTTAATATTCAATGAAGAAAAACTAAAATACTACCTATATATACACGAAAAAATACTCTCATTAGTGATTTTACTAAATATGTACCCAACTCAGGTCAGATAACTTATTTAGGTATAATACTATCTAAAGATATTAAATCTATTATATATAATAACTATAATACCTGTTTTCTTAATATACAAAATCTTTTTAATACCTGGAATAATAAGTTTTTAGAATGGAGGAGAGACTTACAATTATTAAAATGATAATATTCCCCAAGATTTTATACTTAATACAATCAATAATACTTTCACCTACAAAAATAACTATCAAGAAACTGAATACACTAATGTTAAATTTCTTATGGGCACCTAATAGACCTAGGATTGCATTAAAGAAACATACTAATAGCTGGTCTCAAGGGGTATTTCTTTTCCAGACTTTAATTTATATATTATCTCTTCTATTATAAAAGTTATTACTTTATTAATAGATCGGTCATATGTCAAAATGGAAAGATTATTGGGAGCTAATTAGTATGCACTTCATGAAAATCTCCTTAACACATAAAAATATGATTATAAATAACTCCATGTTGTGGTTGCTAAAGGAATTTTGTACTTCACCTATTACACCTAAACATATGGTCTGTTACCCATTAAATATTATTATTAGTTATCGTAACTTTATATTCATGCACCCTAAGTATAGGGAATGGAATTTTATTGTATTCCTATAATTTATACTCAGGGTATGCTTATGTCATCTACTTCTGAAGGAGCTCATTTAGCTATAGATAATAATCTAAAGTACTGGTATCAGCTGATATCTGATAATAAAGTTAAAAATCTAGATTTCTTAAAACAAGAATTTGATCTAAGAGAAACTTGCTGGTTAGAGGTTCAGATCTTTAGACAACATCTCATTGATAGAATAGATCTAATGTCTATAACAGTTAAAGAATCTATTCCAAAACTGATTGATTACTTGATAATAAATTTACAGCATAAAGTTTCTGATAAAGGTAAACTTTCATATATACATAAAATTATCAGACAAGAAACTTTTTACAATGTAGATTCATACTGGAATTATTTCACCTCTATTAATGGGGACCCACCAACTCAACAAGATAAACAATATATATTGGAATCTGCTTATAGAACTACATCTTCCATTGTCTGGAGACTTTATACATGGAAATTTTTACATAGATCTTTTATACACCTTTGATGATGAATAAAATTAATAATAAAGATAATCTATGTAAGAGATGTAATGTAGAAATTAATGCTGACTGGGCTCATATGTTTTATGACTGTATGAAGTTGAAAGAATACTGGAAGTCAATTAATGAATTTTTGCAGGCTCTTTTACAGATAATTTCATTATTTCTAAGTCTCTTATATTATTCAACACACCTGTACCTCAATGTGTTAAAAAGATTAAGCTTCCCTTGTTATGGTCTATCCTAGCAGTGGCTAGGAAAATAATAACTAGAAATTGGATTTCAGATACACCTCCTTCGTTCAATGAATTTAAAAATGTTATGAATATAATGTGTCATATGGAAATAAGCACAATTAGAATGAGAACAACTAGAAAAACATCACATTTTATTGTATGGGATAATTTACAAAATTTGTTAAAAAAATTCTAATTTCAATAGCACAGTATTTTAGTTTAATTAATTGATCTGATTGTAGTGGATGTCTTTGTAAATACTTTAGTTGTTTTGTTGAATATTATAATAATACCTATTTTAATTATTTGTATAAAATTGTTATGATATTTCTCTTATATGTTAAAACAATAAACTTGTTTTGAAAAAAAAAAGAAGCAGCCTATTTGTTATTCCTGTAAATAGCCAGGTCATACTAAAAACTATTGAAAATATCATCGCAGATGGTGCCAGGAACAAGAAGCTAAGGGTAAGTTTTGTGAAAAATTTGATAAGCCATGTATACCACGACAGCAACAGGTAATGCAGCCAGAAGTACAAACACAGCAGTACACTTCACAGCAATATGTGACAGAGGGTAATAGGGGACTACAGCAGCAACTCCTATATACCACAAACACTCAACAGTCAGTATTCCCAGTACAGCAAAAGGATGGTGTGACACCTAGTCTCAATGTACAAGGTAATATTGTTAGCACACAGGATACAACTGTCCCTCCTGACTTTGTTCCTGATGGTCCAGTAAATCCTAATTATCAGCAGCAAACAGCCTTGCATCATGAACTTAATTGATCTTCTTATGTTGACTATGAAGAGGCTGAGGAAAAACTGCAATTATGTCCTTCGCAGTCCAATACTACCGATGATTCGGGGTGGGAAGTAGATCTACTATAGGGGTGTGACCTCCCCCCACACCCAAGTCTCTTTCTTGACTAACTTCAAGAAAGGGAAAGATGGACGACCACTTATCAACATTTGGGCAGAGGGGAACCTGTGGGAAGATGTTCTTCTAGATGCAGGAGCGGCCATCTCAGTGACAGGTAGGCATTTACCTCCTGACTTGTCTAAACGTACATGTATTTCAGGTTCTAATGGCTCTGGATGTCTAGCCGTAGGCAGTAAACCTGTACAATTCTCCCGTCAAGGGGAACCAGTGAAAGAGGTATTTTTGATACATAATTTTTGCACCTCCACAATTTTGGGAATGGATTTATTGTCCAAAATGGGAATTGTCATAGACCTTCCTAATGGCATTATATTGGCAAGGATCCCATGTTATGTATGATTGAGGCAATACATGTATCAAACAGTTCTGAAAAGGGCTGTACTGTCAGCCCTACTGAAAATGAAGTATGGTTAAAAGTAAAACAACAGTTCCCTACGTTGTGGTCTCAAGGGCCCACAGACTGCGGGAAGCTGCAGGAAGCAGTTTTGGTAGGTAGTGATGAAGATTTTATTCCACCATTTGTTTCAGAAACAGTATCCGATCCCAAAGGAAGCAGAGACAGACATGCAAAATTGCATACAACGATGGCTTGATGTGGGAATAATTCAAAAGGGAAATAGCCGTACAAATTCACCCATATGATCAGTTAAAAAGAAAGATGGCACTTACTGATTGGTTATTGATTTACGAAAAGTTAACCAATTCACGACTTCCCAGGCTCATCTGATTCCAGGGGTCCCAGTGCTAGCAGCAAGAATAAAACCACAAAGTCAGTGGTTTATGGTCATAGACTTAGCTAATGGTTTCTTTGCAGTATCACTGCAGGAAAAAATTTGGCAAAGGTTTGCCTTTGCATTTCAAAATGAGCAGTATGTCATGACGCAATTACCACAGGGATTTCAAAATAGTCCAGTTATATTCCACCAAATAGTTGGACGAATACTACAAGGTTTAGAATCTGATGATTCTGTTTTGCATTACACTGATGACATACTAATACAATCTGAAACAACAGAACAGCATTAGTGACACAGGTCCTTCAAACACTGCAGGAGGCAGGATTTAAGGTCAAAAGTGAAAAGGTACAGTTCATGTCACCTAAAGTAAAATTTCTATGTACTATTTTACATCCTTCTGGGTGTGCTCCTTGTTCGGAGAGGGTGCAAGGAGTCTTGCAAATGGATAAACCAGTTACCATTTCAGATTTGCACAAATTTCTGGGTATTATGAATTACAATCGGAAGAAATTTATAGAGGATTATGCCAGTATGGCAGCTCCTCTGTATGACATGCTTTCTAGCCAGAAAGAATTACCCTTTCTGGAGTGGGGACCAAAGGAAAATATGGCTTTTTGTGATTTAAAGGCAGCATTGTTCATGGCTACAGAATTAGTAGTTCCAAGTCTTAACACATCCCTTTGAGTTACAGGCAGCAGCTGGACCCAACACACACTCTGTTGTGCTTTTACAGGAGTGGCCTCAGGGCTCTGATTCTTGAATTGAAAGGACTTTACGCCCCATTACATTTTTCAGTAGGAAGATGACACATGTTGAGAGGGGATACCACCCATGCATTCAGCAATTTTTGGCAATTTATTGGATTTTAAAACAAACTGAATACCTAAATGCTTTCTCTAAAGACATTATAGTACAGAGACTGCATTATGCCATACAGGCTTTGGTAAATGAGACTCAGCTAAATAAACTGATTGATGATGTCAGTCAAGCAGTGTTTTCAAAATGGTTGGCATTATTTAGTGTTCCGCAAGTTACAATAAATGTAGGAGATAAGTATTACTTATCTAACTTCATGGGATATGAAGGAAAATTACATGAATGCATTAGGCACATTTAAAATCCTGAAAAGCTTATTCTGTCTCCAGATTTCCAGGAAAACAGGCCATCCATCTTTGTTACGGTGCTCGATTTTGGGACAATGGCCAATATCGGACTGGATTTGCAGTAGTACAAGAAAACCCTTCTATGGGACAGCCGACTCTGATTCAGTTAATGGGACATATGTCTGCCAAGCGAGCTGAACTGGAAGGAGGTCTTTGTGTTACAGGATTTTCCACCTGTCAATATTTTTTCAGACAGTGCATACGTAGTTCATTTTCTGCAGCTGCATATGTCTACATTGGCAAGGAGAGGGTTTGTTGATAACATGGGCAAACCACTCAAGCATGCTTCTGTGTTGCAGACTATTTGGAATTTGGTTCATAGTCAGTCCCTTGTGGGTTGCTACAGTATCTTAAAGGTAAAAGCTCATCAGAAAGCTACAAATGAACATTTTCATTTAAATAACTATGCTGATCAGATGGCAAAAAAGCCAACAAAAGAGGGAATGCAATTGTATCCTACAGAGCACCTTTCTAGCGTACCAGATAAAACCACTGCTGTACATGCCATACAGATATTTTCAGTTCAAAATTTGAAACATGATTTGCTGCAGATCCAAACTAAGTTTGGACTGCATTAAGAATTAGAAAAATGTACTCTTGTAGGAGAAAGTCCAGGGCAGTATTATGCAAACTGTTTTGAAGACGGTTTTAGTCTTCCTTATATACCATACCAACAGGCACAACAGTTAGTAAAATTTAATCACCAGGTTTTGGGACATTTGGGTGCGCAGAAGTTATGGCCCATTATAAAAAACAAGTACTGGCATCCACATTTAAAGAAAATCTGTGATTTAGTGCATGCTGAATGCTTAGTATGTTTGCAGGTTAATGCTCAATTGAAAAAAACACAGTTATTAAGGGTAACTCCAGCGGATGGACCTTGGTACGCCATCCAAATTGACTTTGAAGGTCCATTACCCCTAGCTAAGGTATCTTCTAGTGGTAGTTGATGTTTTCTCAAAATGGGTAAAAGCGGTTTCTACAAAAACAATGATGGCTAAGGCTACAACAGAACCCTTATGGAAAACATTTTTTGTCATTGGGGATGGCCACTAGTTATCAAATCTGATAACGGGCCACAATTTGTCAGTAAACTGATGAAAGCTTTGTGCAATTTGCTTGGTATCCAGCAATGATTTCATGTTCCTTACCATCCCCAGTCTAATGGGATAGTTGAAAGAATGAACAGGACTCTTAAGGAACGCCTTAAGAAAGCCTGCTTGGAAAAAGGCATAAATTGGGTAAAACATTTGCCTGGAATCTTGCAGGGTGTCAGAGCAACACCACACAGTAAAACAGGGATCTCACCTTTTGAAGTCATGACAGGTAGAAAAATGCCTGTACAATTGCCATTCAATCCTACTGTTAGTACAAACAGACCATTATTAGAAATTGCACAGCATCAGCAATGGTTAAAAGATATTTCTGAATTGTGTCAAAACTTATCAGAAATGCAAGCATTCAAATTACTGTCAAAGGATCCTGTTATGCCAGAAGAAAACCTTCCCTCTGGGATGCAGGTATTGATCAAGATGTTCCAGATGAATGGTCCATGGGACTGTAATTGGCAAGGACCTTTTGAAGTAATTGATCGGTTAGGACCTCTAGTGTACAAAGTTAAAGGAAAGAAAAGGAGCAAAATAATTCTTGTTCATAGAGATCAGTTGAAAGTCATTAGGTGACTTCATGTTTTGTGGGTTGTTTTTGTAGACACATGACAAATGCCAAGTCTGAAACAGTTGAAAAAGCATCTATCAAAACAACTTTTCAGATTAATACCACTTACGTGGAAAGGTTATATTATTGTACATAATAAAGATTCTGTTTGTTATTGCACCGACTGTACTTATTGGAGCCCTTGGGGTAGGGTACCAAACAAGAGAAATGCAAGTTTGGAAAATAAACAATGACAATAATACTCTAAAGCTAGGTTGGCGTGAATGCTCAAAGATCAGTCTTTTTTGTGGGCAAAGACAGCAGGACAACTTCACTTGTCCATCTAATGCTAACCGTACCTTTGGGCATATAATAGTTCCCAGTAACGTTACCTTTTGGTCTGGGGTTATGGGTCATTATTACATTCGACCAATTATTCCTAAGGTAACCCTTGAATTTGATTCCAAAGTGTCTATTAAATGTTGTCAATTTCCTATATTTTATTTGGGTAAAGGAGAAAATTCAAAGAAATATCCACCATCAGCACAACGGCTAGTCTTCACTTATGTGAAGAAATGTGGTAATCATACCATACAGGGAATTAGTATTCCTCCCAATAATACGAAAGTACAACTAAATTTTACTACTGTAGTTTCTGTAATATGTACTAATACCACAGTCATTGCAGGCAGCGTACATTGGCCATATGTTCTATCAATATTAACAGGTAAACCTACCTCTGTTCATACAGACCATTTGGTTAAAATCCCTTCTACCTGTAAAAAGGTAGGCAGGCAGTATCAAAAGGTTGTAGTACATTTTAACATCACATTCCCAGACACAGGCAGGTGCCGATATAAAAGGGCATGGTATGATACTCTGCTAGGAAGCCTAGGTACAGGCATGGAAGCTATTAATGCAGCTGACATTGAAATTCTGACTAATCGATTAAAAGTAGTGGGGGAAGATATCTCTCAGAGTGTGCATTTACAAGCATCTTGGAATCCAGAAATATGGAAGACACACCTGCACAATATAAACTATCAGCAGCAACATTTAGACAATTATGATGCTATGCAGCTACATCAGTTGAGATTTGATGGTAACATGACAATTTTTGTAAATTGGACAAAATGTACTGTGCAATCTTTGTATGTGGAAATTCAGAAAAATAGAGTACAAACTGAACTGATGTTACAAAAATGAAAATGTGTGGCGACAATTGTTCAACAAACAGATACTTGATATTGATAGGATTAGGTTATTTACTGAAGTAACATACTGTACTCCACAATATTGTACAGGATAGTTTATGCATTATAATGTTACTGATACCACTATTATGTGTCAATTTACGGTGTTACCTATGATATTTCTCGTACCAGAAGAGTATGAGTATTGGTTGCCACAATTTGAAGGTAATTATTTAGATATGAGAGGAAAAACACATAAAATTGAGTATTGTACACAGACTCAAAATGGACTAATTTGTGGACAGCATTCGACTGTCTATGATCCATGCTTACTGCAGCATTATGTTAATTTGTGTAAATGGGCTAATATGCCTTCTTTTCAAATGTTTACAGATCAAGATGTAAGTCAAAATTTAAAATGACCTTTTGTAGGATGTTAATCACATGTTGATTTCCTTAAATAGAATAATAAGAGCTATGTGTTTACTGAACCCATAGAAGTAAATATTTCCAAGAACTGGAATTATGACTTAATACAGCTTCCCAATATATGTATCTTTGGATAATTTAAAAAAACATAATGAACAATACTAAAATTCTCAGAGAGTATTTGAAAAAAAGAAATAAAAGTATTCTGTATTATGAGGCATTAAGCATCATTGCAAAAGACGAACTACTTAGTTTGGCTGAAAAGCCCAAAAAAGACACTGATCACAACTGGTAGGATATCTTTACTGGTTGGTCAAAATCAGGAAAAAAAAATGTGTTAAATTGGTTGATATATCCTGTATTAGTAGTGTTAGGCATTATAGTCATACTAACAATCTGGAATTGCTACCTAAGTTGTCATTTGCGAAAAACTTATGGAATTCAGCAAATCATGATGCTTAACCTGAATAAACTGGAGAAAGTTTCATTGTGTACCAGTGAAGAAAAAAATGAAAATGAACTGTCATTTTTCGCTTTTTAAATAAAAGTGGGAATTGTGAGAGTAAAGAACAGGTTAAACTGGATTTCTGTGAATTTTTCTGAAAATGTAAAATAAATGTTCTGCATTTCAGTGTGTAGAGTGCACTCAGTTTGAACTAAGTTACCTAACTTGGCAAAACTATATAGCTTGGCATTCATTGTTAATAAGAATCAGAAGTAAAATATTTTATCTCTTATAAACCATGCAGCTTGTGAAATTTATTATAAACTGTGCAGTTTGTAAAATTATTATCTACAAGCAGGTCAAGACGAACTCTTGTATGCAGCTGTGTTTCGTCAACATGATACGCAAGATAGGCCAAGGACAAAAGGAGTTATCCTTCAGGAACAGAATGTTTAAAATATGGAAAACAAACTGCCAGCAGACCAGCTTTAAAGGAAAGACTTAGTATTCTGGAAAATTCTGTAAACTGTTGATGTAGGCAGAAAAGACACTATAAAGATTGGGACTTTTTCTTTTGTATCAGAGACTTTGATTCTTCTATTCTTGCAGACCTGATGCTGTAAGCTGAATTACGTTTTTGATGTATATACCTTTCATTGTTAAGATGGATGTAAATCTTGTGTGCAGTAAAATGAATGTCGTAACAGCAGAACTATCTCAGTCTCTTCATTGAGTAACGGTACAGACTACCTGAATAGAGTAGTTTAACACTGCCTATTGTTTTAAGACAAGAGTTAATGGCTAGAATTTGCATGTATAAATGTCCTTTATTGTTCTGGTTTCTGACCAGGTATAAAGAATGTAAATGTAGTTTCTGTTAGCCTGGGAACACCATAGAAGTGTGAAGAATGATGTCATGTGAAGCAGCTCTGTGTTATCAGTTTAAAGAGAGAGAATCAGAGAGCTCTGACCATTTGTCTTGAGAACATCCAACATCACCAGGAACTGTCTTGCTCTAGATGTTAAGTAGGATTTTAGAGCTGTGTTTTCTCTTAGAAATAGCTAGGAATTAGGAAGATTAGACTAAGTGTTTTTATGTGATGTCAAAACTTTTTTACAGTATTATTTTAAGCATTTCTCTGTGATCTCTGAACTATTGACTAACAATGTGTAGTAAGAAGTATTGTATTGGTTTTTATTATTTATTATTAAATATTTTTAAACCTTTCAACTGTGGCTGTTTTGTGCAGAGATAATTTAAGTTCTAAGAGTACATTGCATGTATATAGTGATACTGTACAAAGTCACTCTAATAAGCCTTGACTGTTCAGTCACACTTACCATTTGGATAATAATATTGCACAGTAATAATTAGACACCCTTTCAGAAGGGCCTTTGAGTAGCTGATATTAGTGGGTGGTGGCAGCTGGTACTACCTTTTAGAGTGGGCAGAATAGGGGCAAAGCTGGAGAACCTGTGCCATCCTTCCCCAAGAGTGTCTGTGTGGTTGTATATAACTCTTATAGTGTGTGCGTGTCAGCTACTTGGGCAGGGACATGAATCACTGGTTGGACAGAGAGGGTGCTGGAGGTTTTAGCTTGCCCACTAGGCTGAGATCTGGACCCTATAGTTGTGCCAGTGGAGAGTCTTATTGGGGACCTGTTGAGAAAGGGAGAAACCAGCCCCAGACTGACTGTGATCTCTGTGTGTTCTTAAGGGAAATTGTACTTTACTGTGTGTGTATTTATTATCCTTTCCCTGTATGGATGTCCCTCACTTGTGTTAGTGGTGAAGATTGAGGCTCCTTGATTGCTGGGCCAGGGCACGGGCATCACAAGTCCAACAAATCAGAATGACTATTTCAGAGACTTTGTCCCCCCAGCAACCCTGATGATCCCTTTTCCCTTCCAGAAAGCCTGAATCTCCACTTCTATTTTTGATAACATATGGATTCTGAAGATCATTCATCAAGGTTGCACTAAATCAGACTCCTCTATTTCCAAGTGTCCTTCAACACAATGTGTCATGGAGTGATAGAGCTGGTTCCCCCTTCCCAGATTGGGAAAGGTTTGTATTCAAGGATGTTTTTGTTACCAAAGAATGAAAATGCTTGGAGGCCAGTTCTGGATATTTCTTTCCTAAACCAATTTGTAACCGTGTCCTAGTTCAAAATGCTATTTCACAGCCTGTTACTCCTTCCTCACTTTAAGTTTTGTGGTAACATTGCAATGGTATCTGAAGTCTCTTTGGTCCCAGCATCAACATCCTTTGTCTTTTCAAATCATAGTGCTTGGGTTTGTTAGAAGAAAAATCACTTGCTGGAGACAGCAAATATCCCGAAGTCCAGTTCCCACTCCTCCTGTCCAATGTGGTTAGTCACTACAGATGCTGCAGACTTTGCTTGGAGAGCAGTTTCAGGAGGGATAAATGTGTAGGGTGTTTGGGACACCAAGGACAGACACAAGCACATAAATATAAAAAAGATGCTTGTTCTAATCTAAAAGGCATTCAACTTTCTAAATCCTCTATAGTTCCCCGGGCCTCTTCAAGTTGTTACAGACAATACCACAGTCATGTGGTACATCAACAAGCAAGGATCAAACTAGGTCTTACCCTCTTTGCAGACTAGCCATGTTAGTTGGGATATAGTATCACAGCACAATCTCACTCTACAGGCAGCTTGCATCCCATCAGGGAAAAATTGTGTGGCAGACAAGCTGAACAGGACAAAGGCAGACCTTCTCAAGTGGAAACTTGATCGGGGAGTCTTCCAATATTTGTTCCATCTGTGGAGAGTTCTGTAAATCCTGTTTGCCTGCTCTCTGGACAATCAGCTGGCAAAATTATGCTTCAGGATTATATGCAAGAAGGCCTGGAAGATGAATACCTTTTATTTTTCTTGGACAGGAATGCTTCTGTATGCTTTTGACCCTTTCTACCAATGTCCAGGGTACTTCTGAAGATACAGAAGGAATCCCCCAAGATCATTGTGATGACTCCTTTCTAACACAAGCAACAGTGTTTCTCCCTTTTTTTGGAAATAACTAAGGACAATTACCAAAACCTTCCTCACAGAATGGATCAGCTCATACAAGCACAGGGGGGTTCTTAATATACCCAAGTACCAGTTGACTTTGAGTGACTGCCTGAATGATAGGGTCTTAATTCCCAATAGGCACCTGTTTACTGAGGATGAGCATCACGTACTACTGGCGATAAATACATAAATAATACTAGCACCTTTTAACATTTTACATGGATGGTTAATTTTAACTACATGGACTACTTAGATGTTCACCTTTTTAAAGATGAAATCAATGGGAGGTATGCAACTACAATACATAGGAAAAAGACCTACTCTAATTGCTTTCTCCATTACAGCAGCTCACATCCAGAACATCAGGAAAGATCAGTTGTCAAAGGGCAACTAGTAAGAGCTGTGCATATGGTGTCTAGAGAGGAAGATTGTATAGAGGAATGTAATAATTTAAGATCTATGTTTCTCAAAAGAGCATACCCCGCTGAGTTAATAAACAAATTAATAAATGAGGTGACCAGGAAAAGGGAAATGGTCATTTTAGACCTATGATAAATAATGTTTTTTGGATATTGATACTAGGGGTCAGAATTTGGGTTCATCAGAAGAAATAAATTATACAGTTGTGGATGATCAACAGACACAGGACATGCAAGGAAAAGACAGTACTGTCTTCTCGAGATCACTGACCATTACTTATGGTCAGGATTCTTACAATTTAAGGTGGATTTTTGAGAAAAACTGGGCCATTTTGGTGGAAGATTCTAATCTTAGAGGTCAGTTGGGTGATAAACCTATTATAACATACAGAAAGGGTAGGAACTTGAAGGATTTATTGAAAGAAAGAACATACACAGGTGTGCAGGGTAATTTTGGTATGTTTAAATGCGGGGCATGCAACTGGTGTCATAGAATTAAAATGGGTGACACATTCATTTTGAGAAATTCAAAATATTTCATTAAAGGGAAGTATAGTTGTAGTTTGAAATAAGTGGTATATGTGACCTATGTTCAGTATTCTATATAGGCAAAACGGAAAGAAAGTTGAGCCAAAGAATATATGAACATGAATATGCCATCAACAAGAAAAATTTGAATAATGCCTTGGCCAAACATGTTAATGATAATGTGGGGCACTGCTTTAGGTTCCTAGTAAAAGATCATGTGGACATTGATGACACAAAAGCATGGGGTGTTCAATTGGAACTTAAGGAATTAAAATGGAAAATACGCCTACAAGCTGATAAATGGCCAGGTATTAATGAAAGAAGTTCTATAGTTCCAGCATTAAAATTAAAAGCTCTTGAAAGAAAGAAAATTGTGGAGGTGAAATAATACTTTAATAGAATGTATGTATTGTAATATAACCTTGTATTTTAATATAGGTTATTGTGGTGCAATACAAACATACATATCTGAACAAGTAGAACATTTTTGTCTGAACAGTAGCTTTTATTGTATATATTGAAAATAGAGTACAATGTAAGAAAAGACATTTGCAGTTTCAGACAAACATTTGTTGGTTTGATAATAAGAGATACAATTATGTATGTAAATTAGGTAGCAGAAACAACAACAGTTGCAGTTAGACTCCAGTATCCACAATACGATTAAAACGTCTTTATTTGTGCACAGGTTATCGCTTTCACATTTCGCTTCTTCAGACCAATAATGTGCATAAAACATCAATGATGCTTAAATACTTTGTCAGCCAATCAACAAATTCATTCACTTATAATTAAAAATTGTTTTAAAGTCATATCATCCTATACTACCTAATGGGTTAGTAGCATATTTATTACTGAATAAAAAACTTTATATAAACATCTTAATGTGTTAATATAAAATTATATATAATAACATTGCACTAAATATATCATAACATTTCTAAAAAATATGTATATTCATCACCAAATATAACAGCATAATAATTAATCTCTAAAACATAAACCATTATGCTAGTATATAAGAAAATTTTTTTTAAATACAATAAAAACGAAAGAATAATCGTAACTAGCTAAAAGTATAACTAAGTATATATAAATATGTTACTTTTTAATAATTTTTCTGGGCTTCAACGAAGCCCTCTCATTAAGGCCACTACCTCTATCAGCCCTCAGTCTCATGATCCAACAAGTTTCTTTCTTCTCTATAGCATTTCAATTGTCTCCTTGCCTTACACTAGGTGAGATGACATCTATCACTAAAAACCTAAACTGATGTTCTTTGCCACAAGTCACCACATGCTTGGCCAAGGCATTAGTAAGTAACATAATCCTAATGGCATAAAGGTGTTCCCTTATTTGGTTTTTCAAAAGCCTATTTGTCTTGCTTACATAAAATGACTCACAAACATTACAGATGGCCAAATACACCACATGAGGGGTATTACAGTTAGCATATAGTGAAAAAGTAAATTGTTTTCCTATATCTGGATGCACAAAACTACTACTAGAATCAATGTGCGTGCAAAAATTGCATTGTCCACATGGAAAAGTTCCTGCTACTTGTCCCTCTGATTGAATATTTTTAACTTTAGGGTGACATAATCTTTTAAGGTTTGGGTTATTCTTGTTCCTAAATTTCAGTCTGTCTCCCACTATATCATGTATTACTGGATCAGTAGTTAGAATATCCAAATGTCTGTTAATGGCATCAAATGCTATATTGTTATCCATAGTAAAATACATAGGAATCTGTATTCCAAAATGTGTAGTAGGTGTAGAATCCATATCTGAGTATATTGCATTATGTGAGAAATAAGGGGTGGCTCTATTTAATCTCAAATCATGGATTTCACTCAACCTTTGATGTACTTCAGTTTTCCTATACCCTCTATCAACCAATCGTCTCTCTAATGTATTTAGCTCTTTTTGAAAACCTTCTTCTGATGCATTTAGGCATGAGGCTTGCATGCCTTGTCCCTTAATAATATTCCTGAAGGTATATTGTGGATGCATACTTCTCCTATGTAGCAATGTATTTCTTTGACATTCTTTCCTATATACTCCTGTATTTATACAGCCATCATTTTGTCTTTCAACAAAGACATCTAAATACTTTATCTTCTCTGTAGAGTAGTTCAAGGTAAATTTTAAAAACTCAGTAATTTCATTCATCTGCTGTACAAAGGTTTTCAGACTAGCAACATCACCAGTCCATAAAAAGAAAATATCATCCACAAAACGGCGATAAAAAGGTATACATTGTTGGAATATGTCTTTTACAAACTGTTCTTCTTCCTCCCATTGAGCCAAAAACATGTAACCAACTCAGAAGTTTTAATAACTGAAGGCACAGGGACTGTTTTGTCAAATGAAAATTTGAATGGAACATTTTTATCTAATGAATGTAATACTGGAAGAATTATGGCTTCACAACCAGTAGTTAGATCTAAGAAAACACGGGTAGAAACACCTAGTGTTTCGAATAATATACCTTCAGGAATATTATTAAGGGACAAGGCATGCGAGCCTCATATCTAAATCCATCAGAAGAAGGTTTTCAAAAAGAACTAAATACATTAGAGAGAAGATTGGTTGATAGAGGGTATAGAAAAACTGAAGTACATCAAAGGCTGAGTGAAATCCATGACCTGAGATTAAATAGCGCCACCCTTTATTTCTCACACAATGCAATATACTCAGATATGGATTCTACACCTACTACACATTTTGGAATATAGATTCCTATGTATTTTACTATGGATAACAATATAGTATTTGATGCCATTAACAAACATTTGGATATTCTAACTACTGATCCAGTAATACATGATATAGTGGGAGACAGACCGAAATTTAGGTACAAGAATAAACCAAACCTTAAAATATTGTTATGTCACCCTAAAGTTAAAAATATTCAATCAGAAGAACAAGTAACACAAACTTTTCCACGTGGACAATGCAATTTTTGCACACACATTGATTCTAGTAGTAGTTTTGTGCATCCAGATATAGGAAAACTATTTACTTTTTCACTATATGCTAACTGTAATACCCCTCATGTGGTTTATTTGGCCATCTGTAATGTTTGTGAGTCATTTTATGTAGGCAAGACAAATAGGCTTTTGAAAAACTGAATAAGGGAACACCTTTATGCCATTAGGATTATGTTACTTACTAATGCCTTGGCCAAGCATGTGATGACTTGTGGCAACGAACATCAGTTTACGTTTTTAGTGATATATGTCATCTCACCTAGTGTAAGGGAAGGAGACATTCAAAATGCTATAGAAAAGAAAGAAACTTGTTAGATCATGAGACTGAGGGCTGATAGAGGTAGTGGCCTTAATGAGAGGGCTTCGTTGAAGCCCATTCTTAATTCCAGAAAAATTATTAAAAAGTAACATATTTATATATACTTAGTTATAATTTTAGCTAGTTACGATTATTCTTTCATTTTTATTGTATTTAAAACATTTTTTCTTATATACTGTCATAATGGTTTATGTTTTAGAGATTAATTATTATGCTGTTATATTTGGTGATGAATATACATATTTGTTAGAAATGTTATGATATATTTAGTGCAATGTTATTATATATATAATTTTATATTAACACATTAAGATGTTTATATAAAGTTTTTTATTCAGTAATAAATATGCTACTAACCCATTAGGTAGTATAGGATGATATGACTTTAAAACAATTTTTAATTATAAGTGAATTAATTTGTTGATTGGCTGACTTAAAGTATTTAAGCATCATTGATGTTTTATGCACATTATTGGTCTGAAGAAGAGAAATGTGAAAGCGCTAACCTGTGCACAAATAAAGACGTTTTAATCGTATTGTGGATACTGGAGTCTAACTGCAACCGTGGTTGTTTCTGCTACCTAATTTACTTTTCCTGCTTTATTCTTATTTATTTTGGTGGCGAAACATTTATTCAGTGGGTAGTACTATTCTTCGTTTTTGTGCAATTATGTATGTGTTTATAGCAGGGCGGTTGGGGGTTTACTTAATTGAGTTTCATCCAATCAGATAAGGTGTAAAAGTATTTAAGTAAGTGGTATATTTGAATTGTTGTCTGATGAAGTTTACACTGTTTAAACAAAAGCGCTAACCTTTTACACAATTTTTATCTTATATTTTTATTATTTTTTTACGATTAAAACAAGTGAACTCTAAGTTTTTGGGATATTCCTTGTTTCCAGTTTGTACAGAGGATCAGAACACAGCCTTTGGATTTATACAGTTTGCTCGTGTTCGTTCACTAGTGGAGTCGTGGCTATAGGCAGTGATTCGGTATCCTCTCAGCAACACATTGCCAACAAACCAGAAGTGATGGAGAATGGTATTGGTAAGTTAACTGCTTTAATCATGCAGTTAACACAAAGAATAGATAACTTTTACCAGCATATGGGCATTCCAAGAGATTTGAATCCTAATTTGGTGCCCAATACATCAAAGGAAGCTAACCGAACTTCCTCAGACTTCAACCTTACCCCACAGTGCCTTGCTGTTGGTCAACAGATGAATCCTGGCAGTTTGTTAACCAATGATATTCTACAATTAAACCCGGAAGTGACCGTACTTAGGGGAACGGGCTTGCTCAACTCGGGAACTGTGAACGGAATTGGCCATGCAGCTAGGAGAGAAATTCCCCAGCTTAAGGACTGGATGGGAGCTGGATTCTCGTTTAATGCAGAACAAATACACAATGCTTCTACCCTAGATGGTAAGCATATTGACATTGAAGCCAAATTATTGCGATGTAAGAAGTTGCAACTTGAAAACGCTTACCTTAGGGAGTATATTAAGCTTAAAGTTATCCCTAAAGGTTTGCAGTTATGGCGTTTTCCAACAGGGCTAATTTACAACTCGGCCCTTTATTTTGATTTATTACAGTTGTTTGACAAATTCGGAATAAAATTGTTGGACTTGTTAGTTAAATATAATAACAATGACATCAATGTTTTGATTAAGGAGTTGAATGTGTTGGATAAGGGTATACGTGTAGACAGTCAATATGAGCAAGTGAAGTATGAACATCTTAGAATTTATAACAGCATTGAGCAACATATTAACAAATTAAAGACTGGTAAATTGAATAAAATTAAAAGAGACTTGAATGACTATGCCAATGGTTTAGCGTGTCCAAGCCCTCCAAGTACGCATAAAAGAACAAGATATACTAATAGCAATAGGAATATGGTTACTAATTCAGCTAATAACCACGAACTTGGGGAAAATAGATCTGAAAGAGATGATGATATGGCCCTTGATTATGATAATGAATACCCAGAGCCGAGAAGGAGTGAGAGGATAAGAAACAAAACTAACTTTAATAACAGGCAGCAGTCTCAAGCGGGGTTTCAAGCCACAAGACCCAAGAAAAAGAACTGGAGGACATAAGTAACTTTATAGACAGTACAGTTTCTAATGATCTTGAAAGTGACATTGATATATTTGAGCAGTCTAATACTGCGCATGGTACAGTCGATACAACTTTGAGTTATGAATGTACTATTGTTTTGAATCAAGAAAGAGATTTTAAAGTATACTCTTTATCAAAAGTATACATAGATGAAAAAGTAGCGGATTTATTAGCAAAAGGAATAGGAGTTCTAATGTAACTGAAAATATTATAGATTTGAAATTATATTTGAGGAAGTTAAACTTTACCTTATTGTATCAGCATAATATATATAACAATAGGAACAATGTATATAATATAAGTTTTACTTACAATCCCCTTCCTCCACCCCAGACTGGTGATGTATGAAAAATTATGTGAATTGGATTTACACAATTTACATAAACATATGAACAGGTTAAATAGCAACAGGACGAACCTGGATTGGCAGGAACAGAACATTTTGTGTCTATTATAAAAAGAATGTATTAGAATTATGAAACCAGAAAAGGTAAGTGAGGTGGTTATTATGGATTCCTCTATGTACAGTGAGAAGATGAGAGAAATGTTAGAAACTGATAACTACAAAGAGGTTTCTCTTAATGAGTTAAATGGGGCTTATAGGAGAATTTATACCGAATTAACTGACATTTTTTTGGAAAAGAGAATAGACATCACCTTATATGATTATTTAAATATTACTACTCCTGGAATTTCAGTATTTTTTGGAATCCCCAAAATCCACAAGAGGGTAAATAGCCCTCCTATGAGACCCTTTGTGGATGGAAGGGATTCTTTAACATCAGCCTGTGCTCAATATTTGGATTATGAATTGAGTGGTGCTGCGGTAGCGTTGTCGCCTCACAGAAAGACATTGTCCCGTTCGATTCTCAGCTAGAGCGTCTTCTGTGTGGAGACATGCGTGAATGGGCGTACCTTCATTGAAGGTTGTGCATCAGGGCCAGCAACTCGGCACGTAAAAATCTACTGCCAATCATTAGCGGACCGGAGTTCCGCTGTGGCAACCCCTAACCGGGAAAAGCCGAAAGACACAACAATTAAAGCGAGAGATTCAGATATGTAAAGACTCGTGGACATTTCTAGAACACATAAATCATATACAATATGATGTTAATGATATATTAGTAACTATAGATGTCACTGACCTGTATACAGTCATTTTACAAATGATAGGACTGGAATGGGTGAATGAGATGTTACTGGAACACAAGATAGTTCATGACAAAATAAATCTTATTTTGGAACTATTAGAATTAGTTCTAAGTAACAACTTTATTTCTTTTAATAATAAATACTATTTACAGAATGTGGTATTGCCATGGGGTCACCTTGTGGAGGGGCATATGGCAACACAGTCATGGCATATTGGGAAAGACATTTTGTGTTCCAGTCTGTTTATAATACATTGTCATATTACAGGTTTCAGGACGACAATCTAATATGGAATGATGCTTAAAATGAGTTAGAAGAGTTTTTGGAATACATAAATAATACTACCGCGTTTTTACATTTTACATGGATGGTTAATTTTAACTACATGGACTACTTAGATATTCACCTTTTTAAAGATGAAATCAATGGGAGGTATGCAACTAAAATACATAGGAAAAAGACCTACTCTAATTGCTTTCTCCATTACAGCAGCTCACATCCAGAATGTCAGAAAAGATCAGTTGTCAAAGGACAACTAGTAAGAGCTGCGCATATGGTGTCTAGAGAGGAAGATTTTATAGAGGAATGTAATAATTTAAGATCTATGTTTCTCAAAAGAACATACTCCATTGAGTTAAATGAATTAATAAATGAGGTGACCAGGAAAAGGGTTTTTTTGGATATTGACCCTATGGGTCAGAATTTGGGTTCATCAGAAGAAACAAATTATACAGTTTTAGATGTCCAGCAGACACAGGACATGCAAGGAAAAGACAGTACTGTCTTCTCGAGATCACTTACCATTACTTATGGCCAGGATTCTTACAATTTAAGGTGGATTTTTGAGAAAAACTAGGCCATTTTGATGGAAGATTGCGATCTTAGAGGTCATCTGGGTGATAAACCTATTATAACATACTGAAAGGGTAGGAACCTGAAGGATTTATTGAAAGAAAGAGCATACACAGGTGTGCAGAGTAATTTTGGTATGTTTAAATGTGGGGCATGCAGCTGGTGTCATAGAATTAAAATGGGTGACACATTCATTTTGAGAAATGTAAAATATTTCATCAAGGGGAAGTATAGTTGTAATTCGAAATCAGTGGTATATGTGGCTATGTGTGACCTATGTTCAGTATTCTATATAGGCAAAACAGAAAGAAAGTTGAGCCAAAGAATATATGAACATGAATATGCCATCAACAAGAAAAATTCAATAATGCCTTGGCCAAACATGTTAATGATAATGTGGGGCACTGCTTTAAGTTCCCAGTAATAGATCATGTGGACATTGATGACAAAAAAGCATGGGGTGTTCAATTGGAACTTAAGGAATTAAAATGGCAAATACGCCTACAAGCTGATAAATGGCCAGGTATTAATGAAAGAAGTTCTATAGTTCCAGTATTAAAATTAAAAGCTCTCGAAAGAAAGAAAAGTGTGGAGGTGAAATAATACATTAATAGAATGTATGTATTCTAATATAGGCTTGTATTTTAATATATGTTATTTTGGTGCAATACAAACATACATATTTGAACAAGTAGAACGTTTTTGTGTGAACAGTAGCTTTTATTGTATATATTGAACATAGAGTACAATGTAAGAAAAGACATTTGCAGTTTCAGGCAAACATTTGTTGGTTTGATGATAAGAGATACAATTATGTATTTGTTTATAGCAGGGCAGTTGGGGGTTTACTTGAGTTTCATCCAATCAGATAAGGTGTAACACTATTTAAGTGAATGGCATATTTGAATTGTTATCTGATGAAGTTTACACTGTTTAAGCAAAAGCAGTAACCTTTTACACAGTTTTTATCTTATATTTTTATTATTTTTACGATTAATGATGCAGAATCCTTTACAATTGCACTCTATGAGCACCTACAAGGATGCATGGATTGTGCCATCCCTAGCAAAACCAAGACTCACTCCCCTAAGAAAAGGAAACCAGTCTGGTGGACCCCTGCCATAAACAGGTTATACAACAAAAGGAGGAAAGTAGTACAGAAAAAAAGTAAATCCCAAGAAGGAAAGACATCCCTGATCAATATCAGTAAGAAACTAAGGTCCTTCATAAAATCATCCAAGGCTAACTTTGAAAGAAAAATAGGCAAGGATTCGAAAGATAACCACAAAGCCTTGTTTAGCTATGTCAAGAATCTAAGTGGCAACTCACAGATATGCTCTGAGCTAGTGCAAAATAGCACAAAATATACTGAACCTACTGATATTGCCAACATCCTGGCAGATAGATTCAGTGCAAACTTCACCTCCCTCTCACCTTCAAAAGGGCCCACAACAATACCGGAAAAGTGTAGTGTCCCGGAAATCACAGAAACACAGGTAAAAACAGCCCTTTTAAAAGCCAAAAACACAGCATCAATGGGGCCAGATGGTGTCCCAGGCTGCATCTTGCACGAACTACAGAATGAACGAACCCCCCCCCACCTAAACACGCTGTTCAACCTCAGTCTGTCCACAGGTTACATGCCCATAGAATGGCGCACAGCAAAGGTTATTCCAATCCACAAAGGAGGGGCCACAACTGACCCTGGTAACTATCACCCCATAAGCCTGACTAGCCTGGTCTGCAAAGCTATGGAGCGCATCATCATGGAACTCATTAACAAAGACATTGGGAACCTCCAAACACTTGACCCAACCTACTTTGGCTTTGTTAAGGGCAGATCATGCCTGCTAAACCTGGTTGACTTCTTCGAGACAGTCACCAAGGCCATAGACGAGGGAAAGGTGGTTCACACAGCCTACCCTGATCTCGCCAAGGCGTTCAACACCATTCCTCATTCGGGTATTATAGAAAAACTCACCAGCCTGAACATAAACCCCTTCATCACAAGATGGGTTGCCAACTGGCTTACAGATAGAACTCACACGGTAAGAATAGCAGGCTCCAGGTCCGACTCTAAACCAGTCACAAGTGGTGTCCCACAAGGCTCGGTTCTGGGACCTCTACTGTTCGGCATATATTTCTCAGAAGTACAGACAAACACAGGAGGACTATGGCTAACCAAGTTCGACGATGACTGCAAACTGGGAGCCATAATTGACTCTCCGGCTGACACGGACATCCTTCAAAAAGGCCTTACTGAGACAGACACCTGGTGTCAAAGTCATGGCCTCAAGTTAAATGCCAAAAAATGCATAGTCATCCCGTTTGGGAAAAACAAAACACCCACGAATTACCACATAGGCGGCAGCCCCCTTAATACAGAAGAGGTAATAAGAGATCTGGGGACCCAGGTAGATAGTAATCTCTCCTTTGACAATCATATTACCTAAGTAGTTAGGAAATCCTTCTATGTGGCCCATCTAATTACTAAGGGGTTCGCATCTAGAAATAAAGAGGTCATAGTGCCCCTCTACTCGTCACTCATCAGACCCATCATAAAGTACAATGCCCCATTTGGGATGTACCTCAAAAGACACTTCCAACAGCTGTAAAGACCACAAAAGCACCTCAACAAGAGGATTACTGGCCTCAAACATATGTCCTATGCAGCCCGACTGAAAAAACTCCGGCTGTACTCAGTGACATATCACTTACTCAGAGGTGATCTCTGCCTGACTTACAAAGCCATGTCCAACTCAGAATTGATGGACATGCTCCACGTAAAGAAATCCAAGTCACTGTGAGCCATGCGGTCTAGTGAGCTGAACCTCACCAGAACAATGAATAGAACATGCTGGAGGGATAGATTCCTGTCACAGAGACTCCCCATGCTTTGGAACAAAATTCCTAACTACATTAGGCAGAGCCCCTCACTAGCACTCTTCAAGAGAAGCCTTGATGAGTGGATGGGTAACAGAAAATACACCCCTGGGATCACTTCTTTGACTCTGTTTGACAGAGGCTCAGTTAATTAATCAATGGGGCGGCGAAAGCTGACACACTCTGACTAGGCTTATACATGCCCTCGGGCAGATAGCCTAGTACCTACCTATGAACCTATGACCCTATAAAACAAGTGAACTCTTTATGTTTTTGGCATATTCCTTGACTGCAGTTTGTACAGAGGATCAGAACACAGCCTTTAGATTTATACTACTGGAGACAAAGCCTGCTACTAGAAAATCATGTATTAGCAAATGGAAAATGTTTTCTAGTTGGTGCCCATAACATAACCTGCACTCATTCAGGACTAGTGCTTCTCTGGTTTAACAATATTTGTGTTGAATTACTATCCTATGACCTTTCTTACACCTTCATCAAGCTTCATTTATTGGCAACTTCAGGATATCTGCCTATGGATACTCCACTTTCAATCTCTTCTCATATCAGAAAGTTTTTGAAAGAGGGTTTGTATAAGATACCTTAGGATCTTAATTTAGTTTTAGAGAAACTATCACTTGCTCCATTTGAACCAGCTCATCTGGCTAACTTGAAGTTCTTAAGACAGAAAATGGCTTTACTGATTGCTCTGAGCTCTGCAAGAAGAGTACCTGAGGTGCAAGTTGTTATGATAAGTCAACCCTGTAGATCCAAGTGTGTGATATACCTTTAAGAAGCTTTCCAGTCAGCAGGCATGTGCATATAAGTACTGAGCATGTGCAAGCAAGAGTGACATTTTGTAGTGAGCAGTCAAGATGCAAGCATGCATGAGTGTACTATTCAGTCAGTCAGTTATTTCGTATAAGTTTAATGTCTTTGCTATCCATCCTGATGTGTTTGTGTGTAATAAACTACTTAAACGAACACCCAGCCTCATTGTCTTATTCATGTACACAAGATGAGTGACATGGTGTCAGAATGGAATCCAGAATTGAAACTATGAGGCACACAGTTAAAGTTGGAGAAATATACAGGAGTGGATCTTCCCTACTGATCAAACAACTCGTAAGTAGATCAGAAATTAATTCCAGGTAATAAAACCCGATTATATGATTTTTTACTCAATGAATATAAAACAAAGCACTCAGAATGCTCAAAACAAATTTCTAGTTAAACAAAATCTCAGAAACTGCAACATATTGATAAAAATATTCAAAATAATTACACAAAACATTTGAAACAATATCCAAATCACATAAAATGTATAAAAAAGAAAAACAACCGTATTTTTTCATTATGTGCTACTTTTACGCATTAAATAATGCTGTCCGAAGTATCTGAAGTGTGCAAAGTGTTGGCAATTGTGTGCAGTATTACAGTACAGTTATTTCGTAGAGTATAGCCACTTCGAAGAATATTTCACAAAGTACAGCCTTTCAAAGAGTTTATTGTGGATTTGATTACAATACCTGGTGTGTGTGTATGTTTGTACATAATTACAGGGGCCGTATTTGCATTGTGTTTAAACATAATTTGTTGGCATGGCAGAAAGATTTCTCAGACCAAGTCCGCTTGTGTTTGATAACAATATTGCAGAAAATTGGAGTCTGAGCAAGAGTGCGATATTTTCATACAGGCTGCTTTTTCTGTCAGATGCACATACAAAGGCAATTATTCAGATTAATTTAGCTGATTCAGAAGCCATTGAAAGAGAGGGTTCATGCTGTGTATGCAGAGGAGGAGGAAAACTGCTGTAAAGTGGTACAGGCTGAAACACGGGAAGACCCGAAGTGTTTAAAGCATAAATTTAGAGAAGTGTGTAACTCGCAAATGAACATTACATTGGAAAGACACTTATTTTACAAAAGGTATCAAAAGCCTGGTGAAACTTTTGTAGCATATATAACTGACTTGAGAAACAAGGTTAGAACATGAAGATTTGGTGATCTAAGAGATGATTTGATAAAAGACAGGCTTATGTGGTATTAAAGATGATGCAGAGAGAAAGAGTTTGCTTCAGGACAGTTATTTAACTTTGAATTAGGCCGTAGAGATTTGTCATTTGTATGAGCTGACAGAAAAGGACACACATGCTTACAGATGAGAATAGCACTGGAAGGCACTATGTGGGTGCTAATGTTGATAGTATGCAGCACATGGTTAAGACATACAAGCCCAAGGGTGGGGCAGCTTCAGTGAAACCCAGATCTTTTCTAGCAAGTTCTAGAGCATGCTCTGTGAGGCGGACATGCTGAGTAAAGCATAAGGGTGATTCAGCTAAAACAAAGAATGTGTCCTCACCTAGCCTCATAGTCAGCTGTTGTAATTGTGGAGATAATGAAACCAAAATTGAAAAGTGCTTAGCTTTTGGTCAGCAGTGCCAAGCATCTGTCTTTTGAACTGTTGGTAATGGATGATCTTGTGTGATGTAGACTTCATCATTTTCTATGATACGTTGTGGCTCATGTTTCCAGTGTTTTTGAACCACTTCAATACCATAATGTTTGCACAATCCCCAGTGCAACAGTCTTGTCATGTTATTATGCCTTTCAGTATGAAGTCCTTCTGCCATTAGTGTGTCACAACCAGCAATGAGATGTATGACTGTTCCAATTCGGTTTTACAAAACCTACATTTGTCTGCTTCTCCCACATGTTCAATGGAATTTGTAAACCAGCTTGTATATAGCCCACTATCTTGGGCCGTCAAGATTAACCTTTCATCTCTTGGTTTGAATTCACCTCTCCGTAACCATTCCTGCATTTGTTCTTAATCAACGTGAGGTTCTTCCAGAAGTTGTCTATACGTGCAACTGTATTTATGCATTTTCCACATTTCTTGCCTTTTCATCTGGTCCTTCACCTTGTAATCTTTCTTTTGTTTTTTGGCACATTCAGTTGCTGTCTGATTTTTATCTGCTTCTGGTCTGATTTCCATTCCTGCTTGATGCCGATATGCTTCTGCTAGATTAAGCAGAAAGGTCATCTTAGATTTATTCTCTTCGTATTTGAAAACTTTCACTACATTTGGGTCTTATGAGGTCAGCAGATGTGTGGATTGCAGATCTATACATGTAATCTATTTCAAGGAGGCCCATCCCTCCTTCGGAATGGGGAATATATAATCTTGGTATGCACTGATTTTTATAGATCATCTGGTGAGCATGAATCATCCTTCTTGTTTTAATATGTAATCTATCCAACATGTTTTGGGGCCAATCAGTCATGCCAAAACTGTACGTTAGGACAGGAAGAGCAAATTAGTTTATAGCTTGGGTTTTGTTTTTAGATGTCAACGCTGTTTTTATTTAAGAATTCCTTACTAATTTTGTTTGCATTTCTTCATGTTTTATTGCTGATCCTTCATCAGTTCCCAAATATTTATATACTCCCTCTTGCTGAAGTTCTTTTATATCACATTCTTGTCCCAAATCAATGTTTTCCTGGTGCTGCAGTTTTCCTGCTTTAAAGGTTGCTTTTGCACATTTATCAGGGCCAAATGACATTCTAATATTTCTTTTTCCATATGGACAGGACTATGTTGGCATTTGAAGGGGCACAACACGCCCCTATAGCCACCCCAGTAATTCCCCTTCAAAAAATACAGAACTAGTGTTTAATACTGCTTCCATCAAATCCATGCACGCTTTCAGTTCATCATTTGTGAACTGCCTTCTTTGTATTAAGGCTTCTTCAAACCATTCAAGTCCAGTCTTATGTGGAATTACACTAAATACATTTTGAATATCAGTGGTGACAAAAATCAAATCCTTTGTATATAATTCTGTTTTAATACTTCTCAAAAAATCCCAAGAATCTTTTAAAATGTCATTTTGTTGAACCCAACCCATTTTTAACTTGTAATCTAAAAATTTAGCTAAGGGATGAGTCTTGGAACCATTCGCAGCCACAATAGACCTAAAAGGTGGATCATTTCCCGTCAGCAGGCACTTGCATGTAAGTACTGAGAATGTGCCGTTTTCTAGTCAGCAGTCAAGATGTAAGCATGCATGTGTGTTAGTCAGTTAGTTCATGTAAGTTTCATGTCTGCTATCCATCCTGATGTATTTGTGTGTAATAAACTACTTAAATGAACACCCAGCCTCATCATCTTATTCAAGTGTACAAGACAAGTGACAAACCCTACCTCATTTTCCATAGGGATAGGGTTGCTTTGAGAAGTCCATGTTTATTTTAAGTCAAACTGTCAATCGCCCCATTTTCTTTTCTGAATCTAAAAATGAAGAAGAAAGAATACTACATACTCTGGATGTCCACAGACAACTTGGGTACTATCTTGACCGAAAAAAACTTTCCATTCTATAGATCAGTTGTTCATCTCTTATGAAGGTACGATGGGACAACAGATTATTTTCAAATGATTGTCTAAGGCTATTACCATTTGTTATTCTCACCATAACAAAACTATTCCAGGCAGGGTCAAGGCTCAGTCTACAAGGGCATTGGCTTCATCTGTGGCTTTTTTTAAAAGGGTTGAATTTGAGAAGCAACAACTTGGTCCCCCTACATATTTTACAAAGCACTACAAGCTTGATTCCTTCTGTAGGTCTAGATAAGGCTGTGCTGTGACCATTCTTCAGGGGCTTCTGGATCCTTCCCCTTCCACCTCCTAAATGTTGTAAGCTATGGTAATCTAGTCCTATAGCTATGGCTACTGCAGCAGTTATCAATATGATGAACATTGTACAGTTGTGTAAGTAAACTTAACCATAAAAGCAGATGTTTGAATGATCACCGTTACTGTAGCCACTCCCTGCATCCATCTAACTCTTTGTTTTTTGTTTATGCCAGGGTGTGTGTGTGTGTGTGTGTGTGTGTGTGTGTGTGTGTGTGTGTGTGTATATATACATTTTTTAATAGTTCTAGCTGTGTCCCCTCAGGGTTTAGACTCCCTCTCTCAGTTGGCATGAAAGATCTGAAAGCCTTGGCTCAGAACAATAATTTTAAGCAGGCAGGCTGTCCTATCTATGGCAAGACATAACTTATATAACTAAGGCTACTGCAACAGTGATCATTCGAACATCTACTACTATGGGAAGTTTACTTGCACAACTGTATTTTCTCCAATCAGGTTGGTGATGTAAAGTCACTCATTGTCTAAACTGCAACAATACTATTTACAGGTTGTTACATTTTAGTAACTCTACATCTGATGTTGTAAATCTTTGTTTATTCATTACAGATAGGACCTTGGTTCCGTCCTCGGAAGTGATACGGCCATTTCCCAGTTTGTGCAAGCCAAAAACTTTCAGCTAAGAACCTACCCACAGTGTCCCTCTCCTAGTTACTCCTGATCTTGTTTGCCGTGTTCCTAGTCAGATGTGTTAGCCATCTTTCTCAATCTAAGTAGACAATTGTTAATGTTATGACAGTTTTTCTTCAAAATTACTAAATATTTAGTCAAGTTAGCCTTTTCTCATTGTCGCCTATGACCTAAGCCTATTTCCAACCCTTTTCCTTGGTAATTTAATTTTTTTACCTTTTTTGGTACTGTCCCTCTCTCCTGTCTTTGACAGTCCTTCCCTTTTTACTAGTGGTATTCTTTAAAATAACATCACTGGTATTTTCTCCCTTATTTTTTCTATAGAATAGCATTGTTCCTTACCATGTCAGACAAAGCTAAGTTGGGATTTAAACTGTGTGACGAGTGTAGACGTAAGATGCCTAACTCAGATACACGTCTGTTGTGTCTACTGTTTGGATGTGGATCATATTAAAGCTGACTGTGGCATTTGTGCTAGTTTTATTAATCAGACACTAGCAGAGTGTAAGAATAAACTTATTTTAAAAGGTTTACATGCATCTCCATCAGTTACGGAACTGAGTCGGCTCTGTGCTTTGCCAGCGCCCTCACAGCAGACCTCTTCTGCACCAAGCTCTCTGTCCTCTTCCGCAGTGCCGACCATGATATTCACTCCTATTTTGGTTCCGACCACGGTGCCACTGACTTTGGTGCTGTCCTTGTTTCCCACATTGGCTCCAATGTCTGTACATGCCTCTGCACCATCCCCGACCATGGTGCCGACAGTTTCTTCGGCTCCATTGGCTCCAACACTCAAATACCTGCCAAGAACAAGATATTCCCCAACTTACGACCCTTCTTTGGGGCAGAGGTTTAGCCCCTTTCTAGAAAGACCCGATTCCCCTTCAGCAGCCTCCTTTAGATCCACTAGAAGATTTTCTAAACTAGACCTAGTGCAGGTTGTGGACCAGCTTCTGGCAGCTAGGGGATTGCCCATTGCAGCTAGACCTTCCGTCCCTCCTGGCTTGGAATCTTTTACCACATCTTCCTGTGTTTATCCTCCTCCAGCATTCACCCTGATTTCCGTACCGATGTCTGCTTCGGTACATACTGTCCCAGCTCCAATAGCAGTGTTTCCCCTGTCAGCACTGACTACCCTTGCTGCATCAGCTCCGATGGAGCCAATGCTTTCTCTGAGCGGTGCTTGGACCATCCGTACTTTGGTATCTAGTCTGGCGCCTATTTTCTCGCTTGCACCATCTATGTCCAAAGTTCCGACTGCTTCCAGTTCTCTCAGAACCCCTCAACTGGAGGTGGGCTCTTCAGGGTGGAGTGTGACCCCGGTTCCGAGGTTGCTCTTCCCAGTTCCGGGCTCCCATCCCTCCTCGAGTAGGCCTGCTGTACAGGTGATGGAAAGGGTCCTTCATTCCGAAGGCTCACAGTCAGCACCAATGACATCAGTATGAGAAACCTCCCCTAGCATGCACCTCTCCCAACCTACTATGTCAGGTCCGCAGGCATGGGAGTCACAAGAACCCCCTTTGAAGGGAACCGCTTCCCCGGAGTCCTCCTCAGAAGATCCCACTGAAGAGCCATCCCGGAAGAAACAGTGCAAGATGAAGCACCTTGATTCCCTGGAGGAATCTATCACAGAAGACACTAATTGTGATGAGGGAGAAGGGTCCCCACGTTCTCCCACAAATGACTTTTCATTCTTCTGAGGAATCAGTGTTCCTGCAGGTCTTTTGTGCCCGGCCATCTACCTCCTGGGTGACCCCACCAACATATGACCTTGTTAAACTAATTGTGCAATGTGCCTGGAAGGCCCCAGACAATGTAGAACCTGTCCCCCAGAGGCCAGACAAAATTGTATCTACAACTGAAGACCAGCCCCATGGGTCAAAGCAGTTGACAGTTGATTCTATGGTCATGGTGGCAGCAGCCAAGAGGGAACTGGCAGAAGATAGTTCCACTGTCCATCCTCCAAACATGGAGTTCCAGACCATGGACAGACTAGGGAAGTGGACCTATGCTTCAGCGACCTTCGCCATTCGGTCGCTGAACAATCTGGCACACTTTACTCGCCTCCAAAGGGACCTAATTTCTGAAATGTCTTCCTCTTTGGTGGGGGTACTGCCTGATGAGGTGCGTGACACTGTCACTTCGCAGCTAACTAGCCTTGAATCCATCTCGAACTCCACGATGCGTTTGATATCTCACACCACCGAGGGGGCAGCTCAAGCTGCCGCATCTGGTGTTGTCATGAGATGTAATGCTTGGATGCGGTTGTTTGACTACACAGACCTCTTTAAATCTTCCTTCGTCAATGCACCTGTTGATGAATCTGCACTTTTTGGACCCAAGGTATGAGACACACTTGCATGTAGTGAGAAAGACGGAAAGACCTTGTCTGCTGTGGGCATATGCTTTTTCAACCCCCAGAGGTCCTACTCCAGGAATCAGAAGGGAGGAAAGATGTGGTTCAAGAAATCCCAAGGATCCTTTCGTGACACTCGTGGTGAACAATCTCCCTCGGGGCAGAGGGGGCAACTCATATGGAAGACATCCCTTTCGGGGTAGAGGGGGTCCACGTAACCAGGGCGCCAGAGATTCTTTCTCTGGCAGACCCTACCAGCGCTCCTGAGCAGCGGCCCAACTGCTTTCCTCTGGAAGCAGTCGGGGGTCATTTTTCTCTGCATCTACCAGCCTGGCATCTTATTACTACCGATGTTTGGGTGTAGAGAATAATATCCAGAAGGCTACCAAATACTATTCGATTTAACTCCCAGACCTGTCAAACGAATCCCCGATGTACCACCCAATCAGAGGGAATTAGCAGCCTTAGAAATAGAAAAACTGCTAAGAAAAGAGTCATCCAACCAGTCCCACCAGACCAGACAGCATCCGGGTTTTACTCGAGGTTCTTTTTAGTACCAAAAAAGACAGGGGACTGGAGACAAATCATGGATCTCAGCCTACTGAACAAATTTATCAAACCTGAAAAATTCTGGATGGTCACAGTACAGTCCATTCTTCCCTTCCTAGGGAGGGACAATTGGATGTGCTCTATAGACCTCCGGGATGCATACTACCACATAAAGATGGATCACTGCTCCCGGAGGTGTCTCCACTTCCGGCTGGGAGCCAATCACTACCAGTTCAGGGCACTGCCATTTGGTCTGTCAACAGCCCCCCCCCCGAGTGTTCACCAAATGTTTGGCAGTTGCGGTAGCTCATCTTCGACTACAAGGATTCTGGGTGTTTCCCTATCTAAATGACTGGCTCCTTACTGCTCCGACCAGGAATCTCCTAGTCTGCAGCCTCTCTTACACTCAAGATCTCGCTCTCCGCTTGGGGATTACAATCAACAAAGACAAATCTCAGATGTCCCCAATGAAGACACTGAAATTTATTGGAGTGGTCTTCGACACAACATTCTGTCAAGCTTCTCTCCCCTCTCACAAGCTTTTGAAAATAAGACACCAAATCCAAGACCTTCTTCCTCACACATATGTACCAGCACGTCTTGTACTGTAACTCTTGGGCTCTATGGCAGCTGCCTTTATGTTAGTACCACTAGTGAGACTGCATATGAGAATCCTGCAGTGGCTCCTTTCTGCACAATGGTCATTGTTAACCCACCCACTCAACCACATGATACGCCTTATAAACCGTTGCAAGGAAGAAATGCTATGGTGGATGAAGCCACAAATGAATCTTTGGTGTTGACCATTCTGTCTTCCCTAAACCACGGCCACAGTGACCATGGATGCTTCACTGTTGGGGGGGGGGCATTTCCAGGGAAAGACTGTCCAAGACACCTGGACCCCCATCGAGGCCAACTTGCACATAAATGTCCTGCAACTGAGGGCAGTTCTCTTAGTGTTGCAAGCGTTCCATGCATCCCTACCCTCAGGGACCATTGCAATTCAGTCAGACAACATGTCAGTTGTCTGGTATATCAACAATCAAGGCAGAACTAGATCTTAACCCCATTGTCAGGAAGCCATGAGGATTTGGCACTGGGGATAGCTTCCAATCGCTTTCTTATAGCAACGCACATTCCCAGGAGTTCCAACCATATTGAAGACAATCTGAGCAGGAACATCCTGATGCCTTATGAGTGGTCCCTCAACCCTGTAATAGCAAACCAGATCTTTCAACATTGGGGCAAGCCTTGCTGGGACTTGTTTGCTTCCCCTCTAAACTACAAATGCAGAAGCTATTTTGCCTTGATCCCCCCTCAGGGGGAAACACGAGGGATGCTCTAATGCACGATTGGCCCCCAGGTCTTCTGTGTGGCTTTCTCCCATTTCCCCTCATTCCAAAATTTCTCCAGAAAGCTCAGAGGTGGAAAAGCAAAGTGATCCTCATTGCTCCCTACTGGCCAAGTCAAGTCTGGTTCCCATTTCTATAGCTTCATCTGATTCACAGCCCGTGGATCCTGAATCATTCCCAGGACCTGTTATCTCATTCTCAGGGACTGATTCTTCCGAACCTGCACAGTCTCAAGCTCACAGCTTGGTTCCTTCACTTCCAATGGTTGCCAGGCTGCCTGACATCGAATCTCCTGCTTGTGAAATTCTTCTGGCCTCACACAAACCTTCCACTAGAAAGGGTTATTCTAGTAAATGGACTAGGTTCTCTATCTGGGCCTAAGACCAGAACTTAGACCCCTTCTCTATGCCTATTCAAAAGATCCTACAATACCTGACTACACTTTTACATGCAGGAGCCTCAGCTTCAACTATCACTGTACATTTAGCAGCTATCGCCAGTTTTCATAACGGTCTTGATAATTCTTCAATTATGTCACACCGCCTTTGCAAGACCTTTTTGAAGGGAGCATTACATGTTAAACCTCCGGTCAAGCCTTCCTTAGAACCCTGGGACTTGACTCTGGTGCTTCAGTCTCTTACAGGTTCTCCCTTTGAGCCCTTTGATTCATGTGATTTGAAATTTTTGTCATGAAAAACCATACTTCTAGTAGCACTCACCTCAGCAGGAAGAGTATCTGAGCTGCAGGCCTTGAGTGTCAAGAGTCCTTACTTGATCTTCCAAACGGATAGGGTGTCCCTTCGTACTGACCCTTCTTTCTTGCCCAAGGTAATTTCTGGTTTTTCCATTAACCAATCTATTGACCTGCCGGTTTTCTTCCCAAGGCATTCTAATAGAGGTCAGTACCTTTTGCACACCCTTGATGTGCACCGGCAGCTTTGTTGTTATTTGGACAGGACTAACTCTTTCTGGAAAACAGACCAATTGTTTGTGGCCTTTGCAGGACCCAGATTGGGTAAACCTGTTTCCAAAGTGACTTTATCTTTCTTGGCTTAGAAACATCATTACCTTTATCTACCAACAGAATAAGCTATCCTTACCTTCCAGAATAAAGGCTCATTCTACCAGATCTATGGCTACTTCTGTAGCTTTCGACTCCAGAGCCTCTATAGATGATATATGCGCAGCAGCCACTTGTGCAAGACCTCATACCTTTGTATCTCATTACAAATTGGATTTGGCCTCCAGGGGATGAGCATCTTTGGTTCTATGGTGCTCAGCAATATCCTTCCTTAGGGCCACCCAGGACTCAAGTAGCTGGGGGCTTGGTCCTATCTGTAATGAATAAACAAAGGTTTACAACATCAGATAAAGAAGTTATGTCTTACCATAACGTTCCATCTGTGTTGTAGATCTTTGTTCATTCATTACTTCCTGCCCTCCTTCCCCCTGCCTGGACTCCTGGTGGACCTTAGGAACTCTTGGTTAGGGTATTTGCTCAGACAGAGCCTCCTACTATTTTTTCTATTAGTACATATTTTATCTAGGGTGGGCAAACTCGATCTGGAGTAACTAGGAGAGGGGCATTGTGGGTAGGTTCTTAGCTGAGAGTTTTTGGCTTGCACGAGCTAGGAAATGGCCGTATCGGTTCCGAGGACAGAACCGAGGTCTTATCTGCAATGAATGAACAAAGATCTACAACACAGATGGAACATTATGGTAAGACATAACTTCTTTTTCTATGACCCATAGTATCATCAAAAATTGTTGTTCATCCAGTTCTGACTTCACAGTGATGCTTTGAAACTCAACACTTAAGTGTCTTGTCTTGGAGAAAAGTACAGAGTGTGCATAATTTGTGTGTTCATAGGTTGGTACTAGGCTATCGTCCCTAGGGCCTATACAAGCCTAGCCATAACAATTCCCTGGCTATTTCTTCCCACACTATTTACTTCCTTGGACCCCTGTCTAGCAGGGCAACTGACGTGATCCCCTGGGTGAATTTCCTTTCTCCCATCCAATCGTCAAGGTTCCTTTTGAAGAAGGCCAAGGAGGTGCACTGCGTGACGTTTATGGGCAGTCTATTCCAGAGTCTGGGGAGTCTCTGGGTCAGTAACCTATCCCTCCAGTATGTTTTGTTTATTGTGATGGCAAGGTTTAGATCCCTGGAGCGTGTGGCTCTGAGGGATTGGAATTTCTTTAAGTGTAGCATGTCCAACAGCTCTAAGTTTGACATGGCCTTATATGTTAAGCAGAGATCACCCCTGAGTAGACGATATGCGACAGAGTATAGCTGGAGTTTTTTAAGGTGGTCAGCATAGGGCATCTGCTTTAGGCCTGTGATTCTTTTAGTGAGGTATTTTTGCACCCTTTCCATTTGTTGTAGATGTCTTGAGAGGTACATACCAAATGGGGCGTTGTATTCTATAATGGGTCTAATGAGGGATGAGTACAGTGGGACATTGACCTCCTTTTTTCTGGATGAAAAGCCCTTAGTGAGAAGGATTTTTTGACTGTTGTGGCAATGTGGTTATTGAAGGTGAGCCCACTGTCCACCTGTGTCCCTAAGTCTCTTATCACACTTTCGGTGTTTAGTGTACTGCCACCTATGTGGTAATTCATGGGTACATGTTTTTTTCCCAAAGGGGATAACTATACATTTCTTGGCATTGAGCTTGAGCCCATGGCTTTGGCACTAAGCATCTGCTTTTGTAAGGCCCTTTTTTAGAGTATCCACATCATTTGGGGATTCAATAATGGCTCCCAGTTTGCAGTCATCTGCGAACTTTGTTAGCCAGAGTCCCTTAGAGAAGTAGATGCCAAACAAGAGTGGTCCCAGGACTGAAGCCTGAGGTACTCCACTTGTCTGAAGCTGGATTTGGAGTCAGCTACTTTTACAGTGTGGGTTCTGTCAGTAAGCCAGTTGGCAATCCATCGAGTGACGTAGGGATTAATGCCCAGCTTAGTAAGTTTATCTATGATTCCAGAGTGGGGGATGGTGTCAAAGGCCTTGGCGAGGTCGAGATACGCTGGGTGGATGGCCTTACCCTCATCCACGGCTCTGGAGACTGATTCAAAGAAGTCAATCAGGTTCAGGAGACAAGATCGGCCCTTCACGAACCCAAACTGGGTGGGGTCCAGTGTTTGAAGGTTGCCAATATCTTTGTTTATAAGTTCCATGATAATACGTTCCATGGCCTTGCAGATCAGGCTCGTCAGACTGATGGGGTGGTAGTTCCCGGGATCCAAGGTCGATCTCCTCTTGTGGAGTGGGATAACTGTAGCTGTGCGCTACTCAGTGGGCACGAACGTGAGGTGAGGGTATAATTAAACATGACACTTAGGTGAGGTGTCAGTTCATTTTGTAGTTCATGTAGTACACAGCCCGGGATGTCATCTGGTCCCATGGGTGCTGTATTCTTAGCTTTGGAGAGTGCGTTTTTTACTTGTGTGGCCGTTATTACCGGAATTTGGCAATCTTCTGGTATCGAGATGGGCCATTTAGGGGGTGAGAGGGGAGTGCAGTTGGCACTGAATCGATCTGCCAGGATATTTGCAATATTCTTGGGATCAGTATATTTAATGCCATTCTGTTGTAGCTCAGAGCAGATCTGAGCATTGCCATTTAGATTCTTGACACAGTTATAGAATGCCCTGTGGTTGTCTTTGAAATCTTTGGCAATTTTATTTTTGTAACTAGCTTTGGAGGATTTTACGAGGGATCTCAGCTCCTTACTGAGGCTGGTAAGGGAATTTTTTACATTGCGGGATTTTCCTCTTTTCTGAAACAGTTTCTTCCTTTTGTTGTAAAGTTTGTTTATGGCAGGGAACCATCAGATTAGCTTCCTTTTTTTGGAGGAGAGCATCTTGGTTCTATTTGGGATGGCACGATTCATGCATGAGTGGATGTGCTCGTACAGTGCCTTAGTGTAGGACTCAGCAGTCGAACTTTCATTTCCCGTCTACATGGGTGTCATGAAGTTTGTCACTTCTGACTTGAGTAGCATGAAGTTGGCTTTGGAGAAGATTTTTATGGAGGTGGAGGTTTCCTTACTGAGGGGTGGGGATGAGATGTGGATGTTTAGGGTGATTAGCTTATGGTCTGACCTGACCAACGAGGGGGTGACCATAGGTGTGGAGCATCGATTTCCCATGTTGGTAATTACCAGGTCTAGGATATTGGAGCCCCTGGTGGGACTATGGATTAGTTGAACCAGGGTGTTGGAATTTATGAATTCCAAGAACTGTTGGGCAAAGGTGTTGGTACACGAGTAGTTTTCCCAGTTAATGGCAGGTTAGTTGAAATCACCCAGTATTAGGATGTGTGTTGTAATATTTCAAGAAAATAGTCACTGTCAAATCATAGCTGGATGCTAACTATCAGTGGCAAGCTTATCTTCCTATTACAGTACATGCCGTGTCTTGCTTCATTCTCATATTCATGCAGATATGCAGATATCGTTAACATCGCTAATATTCATGCTAACTATTCTGTAGATTTCTACGGGTATTACAGATTATTCATTATTCTCAGAAAACAAAAATATGTTCATACTGAGTACCTCACTATGACAAGCTTGTTAAGGTAAGGTTCTTATTATGAACCCACTGTTAAAACCCTAAGGAAACATTGTACTGTCAAGCAGACTGCAGTTGAATATGAATTTTAACAGCTAATCAGCTAACATCTTTTAAAGCTGCTACAATCTTGTACAACCACAAAATATTTTATATAACATGCAATGTACTGAAAGTGCCCTAGTTTTCTGCAGCACCACAGAATTCCACAGTCGTTTGAGGGTTAATTGTACAACGCACTGTCATACAACTGGCAGCTAGAACTCCGCCTGTATTACAGAACACTATGACCTGGTTTCTAATCACAGCCTGTTGTACTGTGTTTTTAAAAAGGTATCAAGAAATTAGCATCTTGAGTTTTACAAAGTCCATACCCGTCAGGCTTTGCACCTGAGATGAATTTGTAACAAATGTCCGCTTACAATCAGAGACCTGATCTAAGCATTTTGTACTTCATTTTGATAGGTCCTGGTATTAATTCATGTCTTAGAACAAGAACACTTGTCCATCAATCTACTTAACTGAATAAACTACTGGAAACTTCAACAAGGTGTCTTTATTCCTCCCACAGGGTGGGTATCAGAAAGTCTCCTAGATTTGCTAGCTAAAGTAATTTTATCTGAACTTATCCTTTATACTCTGTTTCTTGTTAGTCCTGTCACCCACTGGATCACAGCTGGAATACCAGACTTCACTCGAGCCCTCTGGATTACCTCTGTTTTCTCCCCATAATAAATAAGGGATATGCATTATATGACCAATTTAAACTGTATAACTGGACAGAAGAGGAGAGACATCAGAGAAATCTTTGCCTGCCTTCTGTGTAATTAATTCTGATAATGCCATTTTTCAAGGCTTGTTATTGCCCTAAGCTTATATTCAGACATCTGTTGCATGTTTTAAAAGTGTAAGATGGAGGGTAGGCCCTGGGGGTAAGAAGAGGTTGCCAGACCTCTCTGTCTAGTCATACATGCAATTTGAACTTAAAATGTACTTCCTGAGGGATACAAATATAAATAAATTACTCCATGTTATTATACAGACTTAACAGGACGCTTACCTTGGACTGCAAAATTTATGCAGAATGCAATCACATTCAGCTTGCCCCATTAGCTACATTTAAAGCAGTTGTAACATTGAATACAGCATTCAAGAGACCTTACTACATACACTGGACACCTAAACTTGTGCAGTGTGCAATTACATTCAAATTTCCTTATTCTTTCTTCTTCTTCTTTTGGTTGTTCCCATTAGGAGTTGCCACAGCAGGTCATCTGTTTCCATTTCTTCCTGCCTCTGCATCTTGCTCTGTCACACCAACCCACCTGCATGTCCTCTGTCACCACATCCATGAACCTTATGTTAGGCCTTCCTCTTTTCCTCTTACCTGGAAGCTCCAGCCTTAGCATCCTTTTTCCAATATACCCAGCATCCCTCCTCAGCACGTCTAAACCAATGCAATCTTGCCTTTCTGGCTTTGTCTCCAAACTGATAAAAACAAACGCCACTGCAACCTTGTTCCAAACAGTCAAAAAGCCTGAACACAAGTTTATTAGATCAAAATCAAGCGTTTTCGCCACAAGACACTCCAAACTGTCCAGCCTGAGCTGACCCTCTAATATACTGATTCCTAATCCTAGCCATCCTCGTTGCACCCAATGCAAATCTTAACATCTTTAACTCTGCCACCTCCAGCTCTGACTCCTGCTTTTTTGTCAGTGCCACCATCTCCAACTCATAAAACATAGCTGGTCTCATTAACCTCTTGTAGACCTTCCTTTTCACTCTTACTTGTACCAGTCTGTCGCATATCACTTCTGGCACTCTTCTCCACCCACTCCACCGTGCCTGTACTCTCTTCTTCACCTCTCGTCCACACTCACCATTACTCTGAACTGTTGATCCCAAGTATTTAAACTCATCCACCTTCGCCAACTCTACTCCCTGCATTCTCTCCATTCCCCTATCCTCCCTCTCATTCACACACATATATTCTGTCTTAGTCCTGCTTACCTTCATTCCTCTCCTCTCTAGAGCATATCTCCACCTCTCCATGGTCTCCTCAACCTGTTCCCTACTCTCACTACAGATCACAATGTCATCCGCAAATATCATAGTCCACTGGAACGCCTGCCTGATCTCGTCTGTCAACCTGTCCATCACCATTGCAAATAAGAAAGGGCTCAGAGCTGATCATTGATGTAATCCCACCTCCACCTTAAACGCATGCGTCACTCCTACTGCAGACCTTACCATTGTCACACTACCCTCGTACATATCCTGTACCACTCTTACATACTTCTGTGCCACTCCCGACTTCCTCATACAATACCACAACTCCTCTCTAGGCACCCTGTCATATGCTTTTTCCAAGTCCACAAAGACACAATGCAACTCCTTCTGACCTTCTCTATACTTCTCCATCAACACTCTCAGAGCAAACATTGCATCTATAGTACTCTTTCCCAGCATGAAACCGTACTGCTGTTCACTAATCATCACCTCCCTTCTTAACCTAGTTTCTGCTACTGGTTCCTATAACTTCATACTTTCACTGATCAATTTTTATCCCTCTGTAGTTACTACAGCTCTGCACATCACCCTTATTCTTAAAAATCTGTACCAAAACACTTCTCCACTCCTCAGACATCCTCTCACTTTCCAAGATTTCAATAAATAATCTGGTTAAAAACTCCATTGCAATGTCTCTTCTTAATACCTCCATGCTTCAACAGGTATGTTATCTGGACCAATAGTCTTTCCATTCTTCATCCTCTTCATAGCTGTCCTTACATCCCCCTTGCTAATCTGTTGCACTTCCTGATTCACTATCCCCACATCATCGAACCTTCTTTCTCTTATTCTTTTCATTCATCAGCCTTTCATAGTACTCTTTCCATCTGCTCAACACACTCTCCTCACTTGGGAGTATATTTCCCTCATTATCCTTTATCACACTTACCTGCTGCACATCTTTCCCAGCTCGGTATCTCTGTTTAGCCAATCAGTACAGGTCCTTTTCTCCCTCCTTAGTGTCCAACCTTTCATACAACTCTCTCTATGCTGTATCCTTAGTCTTCACCATCTGTTTCTTCACCGTATGCCTCATCACCTTGTATTCCTGTCTATTTTCTTCATCTCTCTAACAATCCCACTTTTTCGCCAACCTCCTTCTCTATATACTCTCCTGGACTTCCTCATTCCACCACCAGGTCTCTGTGGCCTCCTTCCTCTGTCCATATGACACACCAAGCACCTTTCTAGCTGCCTCCCTTACCAGCTCTGCTGTAGTTACCTAGCTATTCGGTAACTCTTCACTGCCACTCAGTGCCTGTCTTAACTCTTGCCTGAACTCCACCTCACAATTACCCTTTTTCAACTTCCACCATTTGATCCTTGGCACTGCCTTCACACTCCTCCTCCTCTTCTTAATCACCAATGTCATCCTACAAACCACCATCCTATGCTGCCCAACTACATTTTCCCCTATCACCACTTTACAGTCTCCAATCTTCTTCAGACTGTCCCTACTACATAGAATGTAATCCACCTGTGTGCATCTTCCTCCACTCTTGTATGTCACCCTATGCTTCTCCCTCTTCTTAAAATACATATTCACCACAGCTGTGTCCATCCTTTTTGCAAAATCCACTACCATCTGATCTTCTCCATTCCTCTCCTTAACACCGTACCTACCTATCACTTCCTCATCCCCTCTGTTCCCTTCACCATCGTGTCCATTGAGATCTGCTCCAATCACCACTCTTACACCCTTGGGTACACTCATTACCACTTCATCCAAATCACTCCAAAATTTTTCTTTTTCATCCATCGCACACCCAACTTTCGGAGCATATGCACCAACAACATTCATCATCACACCATCAATTTCCAGCTTCATAAACATCACTCTGTCTGACACTCTTTTCATCTCCAAAGGACTCTTGGCATACTGTTCCTTCAGGATAACCCCTACCCCATTTCGTCTTCTTCCATCCACACCATGATAGAACAATTTGAACCCACCTCCGATACACCTGGCCTTACTCCCCTTCCATCTGGACTCTTGCACACACAATACATCAGCCTTCCCTCTCTCCATCATATCAGCTACCTGTCTCCCTATACTAGTCATACTGCCAATATTCAAAGTTCCTACCCTCACTACCACACTCCTAACCTTCCTCCTGTCTTCTGCCTTTGGGCATGCTATCCCCCTCTTCTTCTCCTCCTTCGGCCAACAGTAGCCGAATTTCCACCAACATCCTGTTGGCTATCAGTACTGGTAGCGATCATTGTTAACCCGGGCCTCCACCGATCTGGTATGAAAATCTGTATTGTTGTCTGCATATATCATTTGGCAAAAGTTTACATCGGATGCCCTTCCTGATATAACCATCCCCATTTATCCAGGCTTTGGACTGGCTCAAAGAAATGCACTGGCTTTCCTTATTAGTATATACAATTAAATGCAGGTTTCATACCATGCAATCTCCATAAACAGATAAAGATTTGGGTGTTGCTGACTTCATTGGACACTTTATGAAGCAAGCATTACTTTACTTGTAGTTTTATGTTCTGCGTTGAAGGAATATATATAAAATTAAAAGTTAAGCAACTACCATACTAGCTACCCTGAGAAACCTCATACAGATTAGAAAATGGCTATGAGTCTCTGCTGTGGGCAAACTTCACACAGGCTACAAAGAGACAATAGGCTATGGTTAGATGAAGCATAGATGAAAACAGCAGCATTTACTTATATGGGAAATATTTGCAATTAAAATTCACACTTTACACATTTAGCTATAAGCAGACCATTCAATAATAAGCAATAAAAAGAAAACTCTGAACGAAAACAGACAAAAGCAGCACCAATGCATTTCTTTATATGTGAAATACTTGCATGCAAATTTCATACCTTTACACAGATTTAGCAGTTACAAGTAGACTGTCCAATAATTGATAAAAACAGAAACCTCTGAAAGGAAACAGACGTATGCAGGCATGAAATCCCTACACGAGATATAGGTTTAACTATCACAGTGGTGGAAGAAACACTGCAGAGAAGTGTGCAGTGTAAAGCTTTTGAACCAACTTAGAGAAACAGTAATGCTTTATCCCACACAGTACTTACTAGAAACAGGTATATGTAAAAATATGTAGGAGCAGTAAGGTAGTAAGTACGAAGTTTAGATCAGACAGCTTTACCTGCTAGAGTTATTTGGTTTCTTCCTAACTTGTAACAGCAGTGAGCAACATACTCTACCCCAATGGGTCTGGATGCAGTAACTGTACAGCAATAATGACAATAAATAAATAATCTTGTGAAGTAACTGTAAAGCAAATAGTTTCAGTGCAGTATCATTAGAGCAGTCAGCCAAGTCATACAAGTATATCAGATAGGTAATACAGTGCTTCGCATAGCAGTAGTTTTGTATGCTGCAACACCACCAATGATCAAGAAATGCAATCAGCAAATACGGTAATTATTTAACTTGGTTCCTGTCTACCCAGTAGCACAAGCCAGCCAGTCGAGCAGGCAGTGTAGTCCTTCAGTGATCCCAAGCTTAGATAGTTGTTACAGAAAAGCCTGTGCTCTCACCATAGACTACAGACCCAGTCCTAGACAACCAATGAAGTTGTCGTATTTTGACAGATCAGCAGGAACCCAGATGGAAAAGATCCTTGCAGTCTTCCTTTCCTCAGAGCAGCCCAGCATTGAAGATTGATGTTGAGCAGACTACTGTTGTACCACAGACATAGCCGCATATAACCATAAAGTAAATGGAGAGAAAAAAACAACAAACATCAAATAAATATAAAGAAAAGATAGCATAAAGGAGAGAAACACAACGAAGAACATTAGAAAGTCAGGAATACAAGTAAAGGAGAAATACAGAAATGCTGTTAGGTATGCAGTGGCAATGTGGATAATATGTCTGACCTGAAAGACTACAGGATAAAATGGAATAGCAGGTAGTGGGTCATTAGGGGCTTGAGGGATCTTAAGCTTTTCACCTGTGTGTATGATAGAGTACAATGCAAGTGGTGCAGTGCAGGACAGTAGGGACAATGGAAGTTTGCCCAAGACAACCCTAGTATTATACTTGTTCTGGCCAAGGGGTAATGAAGAGAATAGTGGACATTTTCATCAGTATGGATGTCACTGGACATCATGTTTCCCATGCCAGGAGAAGGCAACAGCAGCAAAAACAGTGGTCTAAACATAAGCAGCAGCCAGTAGAAGGTTCTCCAGAAGCACTGAGTATGCGAGCCAGTAGTGTAAAACAGAGAAAGTGTAAAGGTATCATAGGCCAGGTATGGCAAGTGTCACCACATGGTGCCAGGATGGCGCAGTGCATGTAGTATGCTGAGCAGTTTGACTTTTCATCTAAGTGTGGCTGGGCAATAGCAGTGCATGCAGAAATGTAGGGGGCTAAATCCACAGGACTGCCATTACATGCTGGAAGGGCAAGCAGTCACAGGCATATAATGTGATAATGTTGGCACATCACACAGGTTGCATGGGTGGGATAACGTTTTGGCCTGCATGAACAGTGCAGGTGTGTCTGGAAATGTGTATTCCTGCAGGGAGTGAATGTCATTAGTAACCATGACAAAGTATTAATCTGAGAAATGTGATGCTATGATTATCTATAGCCTGCAATACTATTACAGGTACTTATATACATACTTCTACATCTAGAGATATGGTCTATATTCCTTTGAAAGAGGAGCGGGTTTCCCTTGTTCTACTCAGGAGATGAAAAATATGAACAAACAAAATTGAAAATGTACATGAAGCATATGTTCTGCAATTGGCCTACAAGTTATTTATTAAATTACAGAAAAATGCACCTGTCATGAATTATTAAAGTAGAAGTCAGGAGTATCTTCCTTAACCTCTTTGTCCTCTGGCCAAGAAGGTCAAGATGGTGTCTCTTTAGGTCACTGTGGTGGTGCCTGTAATGCTCAAATGAGTGGTGATGCCTGTTGTAGTAGTCACCACATTAGGAATGCAGTGCAGAGCATCCCACCTGTACTGGTGGCCTTCATAACTGGTCCTAAATAGGTGGTCCCTATGGTCTCAGTGCATTAAGTACAAAAATATTCTGGACTCTTTAGAGAACTACGTGAGAGCTCTACCACATTCAGTGCCATCAGAAACCAGAGACACTTCACAAACTACAATCTAAAGGAATATTTTAGCACATGCATGGGTGTGCATATTTCTGCCATCATGTGATGTATATCAGTGAACACTACATCAGTGTGACAGGTAGCGATGCCACTATATACTTGCGCATAAATGCATGCAATGTCAGGTTGGCTTTTGGCAGTGAATGGCATGATGATACAATTGTGCGTGGCCTGTAGGACCCACATCTCATTACATTATTCTCATTAGTACCTCTAGGGGGCACAGCAGACTTTCATTATATCCACATACCTGCCGAGGTCAGTGACCCACATGTACGTTGCTGTTCCAAGCCATTCATGTGCGTGCAAAATTGGGTATGAGCCTCTCAGCATAGCATTAGATAAAAAGTATGATTCAGAAGCTCTTACCTTTAATTGGCTGCCACATTATCAGTCTTGAAATTGCACAATAAATACAGCTGCATCAGTTGCAATGCCTATTGTGTGATTGGATTTGCTGTGAAAGCAAAGCAAGTAGAGTGAAGAAGACAGCATTGTTTAGGATGAGCACGTCTACTATGGCTGAGATAAGGATCCATGGGATACCGTCAGCACATGTTGGGAAACTACTTTGAAAAAACAGCTGTTGTTCTCTGGAGTTATTAAAGTTGACACATTGACTGCAGCGTTGGAGTAGACGACATGGCAGGTGGTGTTAGATTATTATGGATATTCCCACAGTGCCTTACTCTTGACAGCATGAGATATGTCTGCTGGAGGCTGGGGACTTCGAGATTGACAGTGACTAACCTGTTTGTTGTTAGAGTTTAAGCACTTTTCAGAATATTTCCCCAAGTGGTATGAATTTTGTGTGGGCTGGAGTTTTGAAGTTGTTTGGTGGTGTAGTGCCAAAGGCTTTTCAAAATGTGGATACCCTGGTTGGTTGCAAGGTGGGGAGCCTTTTAACATTTGCCTTTGTGTCTGTGGGAGTGGCCATGCTTTTCAGAAGTTCATCAGTATGCTGTGGTGGAGTTGGGGGGGTAGAGGAGATTTGTTTTGCAAATGTTTCCCACTTTGGTGTTTGGGGGTGGGAATTAAATGTCCAGATGAGCTTCTTTGGTGTGCTTGTTGAGGGGTGGTAAAACTTATGGTGAGTATACAGAATGAGGTGTAATATAGTTATAGCATGTTGTTCCAGCCTAGAAGGCTGTAACTGTACCACTCGGCCATCACTAGGGGTGTTAGTAACATACTCTGGGATAGCTTGCAATGGGGCTAAATGTTATGTTGTGATCCACAACTACAAAGGATAGGAAATGCAAACCAGTGAAGTATGGCCAGGGTGGTCGCATAACTGTTATCTGATTGACAGCATGTGTCATAGTCAGAATTGGTGATATCAAAACATATACAAGTACATAGAAGATGCATGTAACCATTTTACACTAAGGAGTTCATGGCTGTAGCCATCCACATGGTAGAGGCCTTACAACTGATATTGTGGAACCACGATACATATACCATTAAAGATGCAGAGATTGAGTCAGACTACAGTGACAGGTTTCACAAGTACATGCTGTCTCATGTGGTGTGATGGAGGCACACCTGTGATTGGCTACAGACTGCTATAACTCAGCAGGCACCTTGACAGGTGGCCTGTTTAACTATTTGGATAAAGTGTTACACAGTCTGTGGTACTGCTGAACTGCGTACTGGGAGAGGGGACAGATATCACATGCCGATGGTTTACTACATGGATATCTTCATATATGCAGAGCAGGATAACTTACAAAGGGGAATGACAAGAATGGAAATGTTCTCCTAAGTGGAAAAGGACATCCTGCTGCAGGCCCTCTGTGAGCACAGTTGTCTGATCCACCTTAAGGACAAGAGCAAATAGGCCTTCAGCAAACATGCTTGACTTGACCTTGTTGCGCAGGTAAATGCTATTTGTGGTCCTACAATGTACTTGCTTTTGAAGTCTATTACACTAACATGTATGATCTATCATGCCCATAATAAGACAACATGCCCTGTACAGGAGTAAATGGCCACAGGTGGAGGACTGCCTACAGCCATCGCTAACAGACATGGAAGAGTTCCTGGCATCTATGTATGGGGAGCACAACAGCTCTCTTAGACATAGTGGAGAACTTGACATAGGTTCAGAACTTCATCAAGCAATGCTGGTGGCAGTGGGTGATGCCCTAGATGGGTCTTCCCTTACATATATCTAAGGTAGTGTAACATGCTGGAGCCAGAAATAGACCAATACTGAGTATGCTTATTTATTTTTTTTTTTTCATACAGGCATGTTAGATCTTCAGTTGCAATGGCATTCTGCACAAGGTACATGGTCTATATTGTCTGCATGCCATTCAGTTTTACAGCTGTAGTCCCACTGAGATATGCAAGTGTCACAAAGTAGCATCTTCTTCTTTCGGCTTTTCCTGGTTAGGGGTTGCTACAGCAGATCACCTGTCCGCTCATGACTGACAGTAGAGTTTTATGGTGTCGAGTTGCCAGCCCGGTGCACAGCCTTCTATGGAAGGCACACACACACAACTAGGGCCAATTTAGAGTGTCCAATCCACCTACAACATGTCTTTGGGATGTGGAAGGAAACTGGAGCACCCGGAGGAAACGCATGTGACCACAGGGAGGACATGCACACTCCGCACAGAAGGCACCCCAGCCGAGGACCTCTTGCTGTGAGGTGACAACGCTAACTGCTGCACCACTGTGGGTGCCCGTCACAAAGTAGCATCAATATACTTAAATGAGTCTGTCTTTCTGTTTTCATGGATTCTTCAGTGCCACCTGTACAAGTTGGTCTATGGAGGTTTGCATTACTGATGTTGGGTGAAATATTTAAGCCTGACAGTAAGTCTGCTGACAAAGTGGTATTGTCAGGCATGAGTAGCTTAGAGCTTATATCACTCCTTCCATAGAAACTGCAATCACAGGATAATGTAGTAGAACATGTTTTGGCCAATGTAGTAGTCCATGGTGCACTCTCATCCCCTGCATCCCAGACATCAGTGTGCAATAAGTACACCGAGGAAAGGGGATGGCATACAGGTGGCTGCTAATGTCTTGGTTTCCATCTCAAAACTGAGCTGAGTGACTCTCTGGCTGTCGCACAATGGATGTGCAGGGCAGTCACACAGCTACAGGCTGATGACACCACAGCTATTACATAGCTGACTGGTGTGTGGCTCATGGCCTGTGTGATGACCTCAGAAGGGCTTTGGCTATTTATATAACATTTTGGATGCACAATATGGGGAATCTGTATTGTCAGGGTCCCAGTGTGCAGTGTCATACTGTGGCATCACATACTTGTGGCTCATTCTCTTCCAGATCAGGATGGGGAAGCCCACTATAGGACAATCAGATGGACTAGGTCCTGTAACACAATGTGTTCCATGCTTACCACCAGGGTTGAGGGTGCTTTGGCACACCGTGGGCATACACATGGACAGAATGTACATGCTGAACCCACCACTGGCATGTGTGCCATTCATGATCACAGAGCATGCCCTCCTTTAGACAAGCTGCAAATCATACAAGCAACATTCCTTAGAAGGGATGTACCATTGGAAGGGAGTGTGCACAGTCAGTGTAAATTCCTCCTGAGGGTGCCCTTGACCTGCTACAGAGATGTATGCACAGTGCAGTAACATCTGTGAAACTATGTCCATACATAGGTTTACATGAAAACCATCATCCACATCTGCTCATGTACAGCAGACTGGAGATGCATCCCCTCCCTGAACAGTCATCACAGTTTACCAAACTAACTAGGCCACACACACACACACACACACACACACACACACACACACACACACACACACACACACATATCATTAGCCATATCCCTCTATTGTGGTCTTCCTCTTCTGTGCATAAGATAAAAACTGTGCCCTCCCCTCTGTACTCTGTTACCAGAGTAGCCTGTGTCTGTTGCACAACATGGTCAGTCCATGGATAATATAGCCATCTTTGTTGTATTCCTTGCATCATTTTTACTTTGCTTGTTCCATACTCAGTTCCACAGAGTACGTTGCCCACCTCCAACTCGTATGGTCACCCCCTGCAGCCAGGTCCTCCACAAGCCTCTCACCAGACACCTCCTCCACTAATGACTATGGAACATCATCTCCCCCAGTGGCAGTACTCTGCTATATCTGCTTGCAGACCAACATGTTGTGTAACATTGCACACATGGCATATATCATACTGTACGTTTCTGGAGTGTACGACAGTGAGCAACTAGAGACAGCTAAACAGGGGAGGTGGGTATTTATCAATCTGAGCACTTGTTTTTACTATGTTTCTAGTCTGTCATAAGTCAGTATAGTATGCACTCTGTGCCATGCTGTGTGAATGTCATATCAGTGTCATGAGCCATAGCTATAGGGTATATCCATCTTTGCTATTAAGATGTCCCAGCGAAAAATCACACCCACACAAATTGCTGATATAAGTTGCAGATGTGACGCAAGTGGGAACCCTGGGCACTGCCTAGGTGGCACACTGACATGTATATTGTACCCAGTGCATTGCAAACCACCTGCTAGTTGATGGAGTGGAATCCCTTTTGGGTTGATAGAACATTGTTCTAATATTTCATATATATATATATATATATATATATATATATATAAAAATCACACACCTGATGTTTGTATCTTATATTCCTTTCTACTTACATAATATACGTGCAACCTATTGTTAATCTGTATAAGAGTTTGCTGTATTCTACTTGTATAAAATCTGTATTAATGTATATTTGTATGTACCAGAGCTTTTTTCCCTGGGCCTCTGCTTAAAAAGGGCTTCAGCTCAGTCAGACATTCCCAGTCAACAAATGTAAAATAAAATAAATAAATAAATGTCCCGGGTAGGTCCTTGATGTCAATGTGGGTGCAGTTTATGGCACCCACTACTTCAGGGAATCTGGCTATTTCATGAAGCATCCACATGGTATTGTTTCCTGTGTGATATGGTGGAAGCACATATCCTTCTTTATATACTGTAGCAGCATTGAAAAACAGTGTAGTATCTATGAAGTAGATGCCTAGAATACACCCACTATGTCTTCTGTTGGAATCTAAAAGATCCATATAGCCAGGATTCTCAATGCTACACAGTTTAGTTTCTACAGGAATGGATATTCCACATGACCCTGCATGTTAGAGCCATATATGTGTACCAGCTCCTACGTGATGTCTCTGTCTACATAGAAGAGGTCCACTATTTCTGCGTCATGGAGGAGAAGAAAAATGTTAGGCATGGTTGGATAATTCTTTGAGCAGTGTGACAACCCACCTCTTCATGGCTATTGGCCGTGAGAACTGCTTCAGTCGTATACATTTATGCTAATCATTTTACTATATTGTTTACTATCATTTGCATTTGCCTTCACATCTTTAATAATGGTGTTTCTCATTTACTTGTAATTATGTACTCATCTGCATGCTATACCAGCCAGGATATTTCATGACCTAGAGCAACAGTGCTATGTCTGACACATCCCCATTCTATTGCTACTCCTGTCACAGTTTTACCTTTCACATCATGCTGTTTGTTTCTAAGTCACAGGGAATATTGGCTATCTGTATTTATTACAAAAGCATATTATATGAAGTTAGAAGTGAGCAGACATTGCCTATCAGTATTACATATAGTAGAGTTTTTTTTCTCTAGTAAGAAGACATACCCTCACCTGCTAATGCATTATTCAAGGTAGCTGTTGAGAGCTGTTAGGAATGATGCGGAAACTGAGAGTGCTTATATAACATAACATAATATACAATAGTGTTGGGCCTATGTACTTTAGTAGGGAATGTGGATTTTGAATTATTTACAAGTTCTTCTGGCATTTTTTCCTTGTGAAGTGAGAGAATGTAGGAGGTTGTTTGTGTTAAATTCTTTGGTTACTAAAAAAAAAAAGAAAGAAAAAAGTATATAAGAGCTGTTTAAGAGATTTGACAAGCTGGTTTTGGAAAGGATTTTGATTCTTGCAGTCAGGTTATGCAAAAATCCTTAGCTTAGTCTGATCTCCAAGCATCTGGTAATATTGGGGCCTGTGCATACTTTTTGGATAAAGGGTAAAGTTTCTACATCTATTCAGAATTATTTTAATTTTATTTTGTCGATATTGAATTAAAGTCAGAGTTACCGGCTGCTTTCTGTTTCTATGGGATATTAACCAGTCTTAAAAGTTACAGTCCCAGTCCCAGCTTATTTCTGTGTTAGTCTGTATTCTTTAAGTTGTATATTTAAAACTGTTTGTGTGTCCCACAGAAACCTAAAATAATTACAAGTCCAAGTATCTTTCATTAAAAAAATGAGATTTTGAAAATACATTTTTCCTAAGTTGTCAGAAACACAGGTATATCTTGCATGGATTTGATTAAAGATAGTGCAAAGGGTGCATTGTCTGTTAGATTTAGAGATTTTTTTTTAATTTCAGAACAGGAATGCTTCTGAAAAGCAATGATGTCAACATTTCTAGAGTGTGGGTTATGACAAACAGAACAATAATCAACATCTTATGAAAGTGTGTAGAGAATAAAGAGGCATTAAATAATGTCCACCTGTTTGCAAACAAATGTCCTGGGTTTCAGAAAGGTCAC